>NW_027459469.1:5000-102500 GCF_050624435.1 Tenrec ecaudatus
AGTTCAGGGGCTCCCGGACAGATGGTGGGGTAGGATCCTTATTTAGTAGGGCCATATTGGGTGGGGCGGCAGGGAAGTGTGTGTGTGCTGTATGTGTGTGTAATCTGCATCTTTAACAAATGTCCCCCCCCCCACTCAAATGAGAAACACTGGCCCCAATTGTCCTCTGCCTCTCTTGTTGCTGCCTTTTTTGGGATTTTTCTGGCTTTTAGCAGCCCTGGAGGCCCCTCCTATCTAGGCAGGAAAAGGAGCCAATAAATAAGTTCACACTAAGGTGCTAGAGAGTGATAACAGCTAATCCCTTCCAAGGGCAATTGCTCTCAGAAAGAAAGAAAAAAGAGAGAGAGCGAGAGCTCAGGGGGTTGGGGGGAGCAATTTAACTCCAATGAATAGTGTCTCCTGGAAGAGTCCTACACTTTGTCACTGCAATGGGAGTCATATATGAACACGTGTGTGTGTGAAACCCCTCGCATCAGTCTCTTCTGCTTTTGTGTAAATTGGACTTTAAACACATTCTCTAGGAAGTGTTTGAATGCCTCTGTTTATGGAAGCTTCTTGACAGAAGGGGGATTTTTGTCTCTTTTGTTCAGTGAGAGAGCCCCAAGGTCTGGCATTTAATAAGTAAGTAGCAAGCTGGTTGAATGAATGAGTGAATGAGTGAGTGAGGTAAAGAAGCCTTCAGCAGCCTTCCAGGTCGAGACTGGCCCCCTCTGAAGCCTGGCTCTTGTCTACAGTGAGGTACACCTCTCCTCCTTCCCATTTCATGCTTCCCCGTGGTCTGCCTGGGATTGAGCTGAAAAATGATTTTTCATGCATGTCATCCTCATTATATCATTATCCCTCACAGCAAAGCTCTCTGACCACCCTGAAGACCTGTATTTAATGTGAGGAAAGGTGATTTAATGGAGTGGAGAGTGCAGCATAAAACAGAAAACCCTTTCAGAATAGCAGAGCAGGCTGTCCCTCCAAGGGGAAAGGGACAAAAAGGGAAAAGAAAAGAAAAATGGCGAGGGAGGGGGGGCAACTCTCACTCTCCTAATAGGTTGAAATAAGAAGTCATTTTGGTCAACTTCATCAGAAGACAAACCTGAAAGGGGCCCCTTGCCCTCCCCGCCAGCGCATAACTGACTTACCATGCATTTTACCGTGGAGCTGATTATGCGCTGAGTTGTGGCAGACGGGAGAGTTTATTGACATATGTTCTCCCTTCACACCTTTTGTTACAGCCAGACATCAGGGACTGAGCTGCAGGATATTAAAGGATTTGGAAGCGTTATCAAGGAATGGTACATATTTATCAAAACCAGGGTGATATTACAAAGCTGGGTTGCTGCTACACCTGGGTGTGTTATGTGATTAAAAATAATGACAATGCATCCTCTTGGTGGATTTTGCACCTGGGCGAATACTGAGCAGGTCTGCTGGACCACCCTTGGTCGAGAATTCACACCTAACAACCCCTTTGGTCTCAGAAGAAAATTGTGGCTGCTAGCTCACACTTGGAATCCAGGTAGGGCAATGTTTAAGCACTTCACTGTTAACCGAAAGAGCAACACTTGGAATTCACCAGCTATCCCGAGTGAGAAAGATGTGACCATGTGCTGCCACAAAGATTACAGCCTTGGAAAACTTCCGGGAGGTTCTTTCCTGGCCTACAGGTTTGCTCGAGTCAGAATTGACTTGACTTCCATGGCATTGAGCTGTTTTGAGTTTTGGATGGCTGAATTGGAGACTTTAGGATTGCAGGAAGATTTGAGAACAGCCTGAAATATGCAGGCGACCCGCCTTGCTTGCTGCAAGGGAAGAGGAGTTGAAGCACTTACTGATGAAGTTCAAAGATGATAGTCTTCAGTATGGATTACAACTCGAGGTTAAAAGAACAAGAATCCTCACCACTGAACCAATAAGCAACATGATAAACAGAGAAAAGATTTAAATGATGAAGCATTTCATCTTACTTGGACCCATCCACAACCAACGCTCATAGAAATATCTGTAAAGAAATCACTGGATAAATTGCTTTCAGTGAATTTGCTGCAAAAGGCTTTTTAAACATTTTTTTGAACCAAGGTGACTTTGTAACCTTAAAAACTCAGGAGTATCCTATCCCAAGGCATGATTATTTTCATGTGGAAGCTGGAAAATGCATAAGGAAGTCCCACGAGAAGAATTGATGCATTTGAAATATGGTCCTGGTAAGGAATATTGAATACACCAAGGAACTTCTAGGAGAACAAACAAATCTAAGTTGAAAGAACTACAGCCAGATTGATTCTTAGAAGCGAGGATGGTGACATTTGGCTTCATGTACTTTGGGTGTTATCAGGAGGGACCAGTCCCTGGAGTTGGGCAGCATGCTTGGTCAAGCCAAAAGGAGGACAAACCTCCACAAGATGAGTTGACACAGTGGCTCAAATGTAGGAATGGCTGTGAGAAATGCGCAGGGCAGCGTGTTGTTTTGTTCTGCTGTACATAGAGTGGCCATGAGTTGGAACCAAATTGACAGCAATGGTTACGCAATGGACTAATGGCAAGATCAACCATTCAAAACCACCAGCCACTCCTCAAGAGAAAGATGAGGCTTTTTTACTCCTGTAAAGAGTCACAGTGTGAGAAAGTCACAGGGGGAATTCTACCCTGTCATATAGGGTCACTGTGAATCGGCATCGACTCTACGGACGTGAACGGCAACAACAACAACAAACGCACTAATGGTGGCTGGGTACATGTGCAGACACCCATCCACTCGCACTGGAGCTAAGTTAGTGGTTGCAGCAGGAAGCTTACCTCGGTGGTTTCCAGAACTCCCCTGGGCTGAACCAATTTACACCAGATCTTTCAAATATTCCTGGTACCCCGGGCATCTCTCATTTCCCAGAGTTGGTTGCATGACTTAAGGCTTGATGATCATGGGGCCACATGAAGGACGCCTATGTGCTCCAACCACTGCCTTCCTAGAGAGTGCTGTGGACAATTGCCTTCAAGTCAGCCAGCTCCTGACTCATGCGGACTCCATGTGCTACAGAACTCAATGCCCACTGGTCCTGCCCCATTCCTTCAATGGGTTGTAGATTTGACCCCTTGTCAGCTGGGGGGTTTTCAGTGGCTGATGGCTTGAAGGAGTTCACCAGGCCTTTCCTCCTAGTCTGTCTGTAGGCAGAAAACATCGCTAAAATCTGTTCAGCATCATAGCAATATGCCAGCCTCCACTAGCAGGTAGGTGGTAGCTGTAACAGGAGGCGCACTGGCCAAGAATCAAACCCAAATTTCCTGCATGGCTAGTGAGAATTCTGCCATGGAACCACCATTTCATCTCTCCTGGTTTCTAGTGTTTATGTATATAAAATTTCAGTACCTTCTAACAAGCAGTAAGTAAGACTGCACCACGGGTCACCTCTATTTAGCTCTCCCCCAAATTTTTCCACATGAATTATAAAGTGTGTGACAGTTGTAATATGTTTCTCTTTTTAAAAATTGCTGGGTGAACTTAAAACAGCACAAGGAAGTGCCAGCATAGCAAAATGATACCCACCTGCTTATTTATCTTAAGAGAAGAAAAGTCGTGAATGCATTCACTCAGGTGAAAATATCATTCATGGAAAGAAGTGCCTAATGGTCACCAGGACCCATGGTTAATCCAGGCGTGGTCATCTGATTCCAATTGATCAGACCTAGCTATAAATCACTTATATGTCTGGGTAATTAAAAGCAAATATAAATTTTCAAAAAAATAACGTTGCATGGGATAGAAAGAGAATACAAAACAACATCAGACATAAGTATGCCTCAAGACAAACTCATTGTGCACATCCAGAATACATAATGGCTCTTGCTAAGATGCGTTTCCCACTAGACCCTACCCCAAGCCAGTGAAAGCCAGAAACTCTACAGTAAACTGTGGATTGTACTACTCTGAAATGGGAGCTGTGTCTCTAGACCTAATTTGGGGCTGTTCGTGCTGAGGACTCACCAATACCTGCTGCAGTGACAACAGTCCAGGTGAGAATAAGGAAATCTGGATGACAGCCAGGATATAGGAGCACTGAGACCTCAAATTGCTTCTAGGCGAGCATGGCCTAATGGGCTTCCATTTCTGCACCTCTGGCAGGAGGAGTTTGTTCTGGAAAGTAATGGTTTCTAAGGAAGTATTTCTTAAACTTTCACATGCATGCACTTACCCAGGTTCCTGGAAATCGGGCTGGGGGGCAGATTCTGATTTTGTGGGTTCAGGGTGGGGTCTAGGATCCAGCAGTTCTAGAGGCCCTGGTACTCTTGGGCTGTTAACCACAAGGACAGTAGTCCTAAACCACCAGCCACTCCTTGGGAGAAATATGAGGCTGTAGACTCCGGGCAAGAGTGACAGTCTGGGAAACACACAAGGGCAGTTCTAACCTGTCCTGTAGGGTCACTATGAGTCAGCATCAACTCGATGGCATTAGCATGGGAGAAGCTAATGCTGATGTTGCTGGTTCCTTGACCTATCATACTTTGAGTGGCAAAGTCCCAAGGGCCTTCCCGGATGTGATGGCCAAAAACAGTAGTGTTCACCCTTGGTCATACTTTGGAATCCCTTAGGAGCTTTCAAGCCTCCCATTGGCCTGGCCCCATCCCAGACTAATGAAGCAAGGCTTAGTGGAAGCAGGATTCAGGTCACGGTCAGTGAGAAAGCCCCCTTGGCAATGCCAACGTACAGCCAGTGCAGAGTCGAACTGGTCGACGACTCCACATGGTTCCATATACTTTGGTGAAGCCAGCTGTTTGGGCAAGGTTTTCAGAGTTACCACCCATGTAGACTTGTTGGTGATAGTGCATTAAATAGAGCACATGCAGTGCATTGCATGAGTGGCCTATGTCATGCAACCACATCAGGGGGATGTTGAGCCAATTTCTCTGGGAAACCAAGGGTGTTGGCTCCATCCTGAACGTTGGCAGGGTAATGGACTGACACAGAGGAAACTCATTCTCTTCGTGGCGGTGCACTAATGGGTTCTTCACAGAAGGCCAAGTCCATGGCTTCAGATGCAGATGCTCACGGGGCTGAGGGAGCAGGTCAAATCCTAAGTCCGAGGTGGGTGTTTGCATATTTACATGCCCTCACTGCCATCAAGTCCATTCCAACTCACAGGCCCATGGGACTGAGTAAAATGGCCCCCGTGGGTTTCTGAGACTGTGATTCTTTAGAGGAGTAGAAAATCTCCTCTTTCTCCAGAGGAGCGGTTGGCCATTCAAACTGCTGACCTTGAGATTAAAAGTCCAACTCCTGAACACTCTTGCCATCAGAATTCTATTTATATACACAAGTATATATATATATATATATATATATATATATATATATATATATATATATATATATATATATATATATCCTTTCCCAAAAGAACTCCACATTTTCAAATCACTTGACACTCATGGCCTTTTTTCCTTTATAGCCATGCCTTTGGATGAAACACAGATATAAGAGAAATATTTATCTACTTATAGGGGTACAAAAGGAGCTTTGGTGGCATAGTGTTTGCATGTTGGGCTGCTAACACCAAAGTCAGCACTTTGAAACCACCAGCCACTCCGTGGGAAGAAGAGTCTGTCTACTCCTATAAAGAGTTAGTGTCTCAGAAACTCACAGGGACAGATCTACTCTGCCTCATAGGGTCACTATGAGTCAGCATCACCTCCCTGGCAGTGAGGTAGATTTTGGTTTCATAGAGATACAAGTCAGTCCTGAGCTGCTAAAGACAAGGTTGGCAGTTTGAACCCACCAGCTGGAGAGAAAGAGGAGGCTTTCTATACCCATAAGGCGCTATAGTTTCAGAAATACCCACAGGGGAAATTTTAACCTCTCCTGTAGGATCAATATGAGTCAGAATCGACTTATCGGTGGTGAGCAAGTGGAGGGGACCCTAAACAGGTTCCGGTGGACCTTAAGCGTTCTACTCATTGTGCATGCTCTGTAAAATGTAAACCAAGATTTTACTTTTGCAAACATTATTTTTTCTAAACACATCTTACTGTGAAACTATACTCGCATGCGGGTCTTTGAACCTGGTCAGTGGTCTGGGGAAGTGAAGGGCCTTGACATCCTTTGTTGTTGTTAGTGCTGTCCAATCATTCTGACATCACAGGGACCTTCTTTGCAACACAAGGCAGCACTGCCCGGTCCTTTGCCAGCCTCAGGGGTAGTATGTTGGAGCCCATGGTTTCAGCTACCGCGTCCTCCAGTTCACCAAGGAGTTTCCTCTTTGTGCTGCTTACTAAACCCGTTTCTGAGGAGTCCATTCCAACTCACGGTGACGCCGTGTGGGTCAGCACCACGGGAACCCACAGAGCTTTCAAAGGCTGGTCGTTCAGAAGTCAATCAGCAGGCCTTTCTTCTGAGGGGCCTTGGATTTGAACCGCAAACCTTTTAATCAGCAGTGGTTGAGCGTGCTAACTGTTCACATTACCCGGGGACACCCAACCCTTCTTACCCTCATCGCTTCATAGGTGATCCATCGCCAATCCAAGAGGGCAGAGAAGATAGATAATACAGCCTGAGCTGCGTATGTCAGGTCCAAACTTTTCAGTGTCATGGAACAAATAGCCAAAAACCTTGATTCCAAAGAAATGACTAGCGGTGCACTCTTGGGAACTTGCTCTGTGACAGCAGCCACCAGGAAGACCCCGGTAGTCCAGAGCCTTGCCACCCCAAATATGGTCACAGACTAGCAACATCAGGAGCTTGTTAGAAGTGCAAATTCTCAAGCTCTACACAAGGTCCACTGAACCAGCGTGTGCAATTTACCAAGACCACCAACGGATCGGGGTACTTGTGAAAACCAAACCAAACCCATACTCACTGCTGTCCAGTCGAGTCAGACTCAGAGCAGCCCTATGGGCCAGGGTAGAGCTACCACTGTGCATTCCCAAGACTGTAATTCTTTAAAGGAGCAGACAGCTTGTTGTTCTCCTTCAGAATGCCTGCTAATTTAGAACTGCTAGTTTGGTGGTTAGCAGCCCACTGCCTAACCGCTAGGCCACCAGGGCTCCTTTTGTCCTTGTGAGAGGTCGAGCAAATACCATTAGCAACTAGAGAAGAACCTGGAAGAAGAAGAGCAGGGTGGGAACTGTGAGTCAATTTGGTCATTAGCACATTTCTGTGTTCACTTACTCTGTTCCTTCCCTTGTGTATTCAGTCAACAATTCTTCTTTGAACATCACCTCTGAGCCAGGATCTGTGATATGCTAATTAAGCTGGTTTAGGAAAGGGGTCTGCCTAAGTGACTCCTGCTTCCTGGCTTTTCCTGCTTCCAGATCCCCTCTCTTTACTTCCTTCCACATTAGAAGCACATCCTTACATGTGCAGCTGATCCCTAGTTCAGGACCGGAAGTTACATGTTGGCATGCATGCATGCTCATAGCTCGCTCAGTGGGAGTGCAAAAAGTCAATTCCTTCAAGAGCCTAGCACAGTCTGTAAGGTTGGGATGGTGTTAAAAGTGGTGGGGTTGGTGTTAGTTCCCATTGAGCCCATTCTGCACAGGATGCCTTCATGTGACAGAGTAGAAATGTCCCCATTGGGTTTCCTAGTCTGTCATCGTTACCAAAGGAGCCCCGGGGGGTACTTTAAGGGAATTGTTGGACTGTCAACTGCAAAGTCAGGGGTTCACACCTACCAGCTGCTCCGCAGGAGACAGATGAGGCCCTCTGCTCCCATGAAGATTTATAGCCTCAGAATCCCATGATTGGGTCGCTATGAGCCAGGGTTGGTTCCATGACAGACCCAAAGCCCACTTTCTGTCGAGTTGATTCCAACTCATGGTGATCTTATATACTTGTTGTTGTTGCTGTCGGGTACCATTGAGTGGTTTCTGACCCAAAGTGACCCTATGCACAACAGAACCAAACACTTCCAGGTCCTGCACCATCATCACATTTGTTCTCTGCCAGAGTTCATTGATGCAGCCACGGTGTCAATCCAGCTCGTTGAGGGCCTTCCTCTTTTGTGCTGCCCCTCCACTTTACCAAGCAGGATGTCCTTCTCCAGGCAATATGTCCAACATATTTGGGAGGCAAAATCTTGCCATATATGCTGTCAAGGGCACTCTGGCCTGACTTCTTCCAAGACAGATTAGGTTGTTCGTTTAGTAGTCCATGGCAGGGTAGAATTTTCCCTATAGGTTTCTGAGATATTATGTCTCTATAGGAAGAGATAGCTTCATCTTTCTCCCACAGTGAAGCTGGTGGGTTAGAACTGTTGACTTTGCATTTAGTAGCTCTGTGAGTAGCCCGCCATGTCACCAGAGGTCCTTTGCGTTTGATGGCAGTGGGGTGGAATGTTTACAATGGCAAGACCTTTTTCTCATGCATTGCTACTGACCGCGGTCTAAAGCCCAAGTGCTTAGCCATTGGGCCACCAGGATTCTTCGTGGTAAGGATGTGTTCCTGCCAAAGTTCATGAACACTACACAGCAGTGGGGTTTTGGAACTGCTAAGTAGTTTAGCTTAGGGACTGAGGCATTCATTACGCATGGTCAGCAGTCTGAGCCTTTGTCCCATGAACGAGTGGTACACTGCGCATGCTCAGAGGCTCAGGTTCCCAGCCAGGAAGGGGAGGTACACCTGGGTGTGTTCTGCACCTGAATTGGCCCAACAAGGCCAGGTGAATTCAGTTCAGCCAATGAGTTCAACCAGGGTCACCAGCACGCCCCACCTCTTGGAGTAATTTAAAAGGCAGGAGCACAGAGCAGACCTCGTGACTTTCAGGGAAGCTTCTAAGGAGATGCACATTTCTGAAGAGCCCTGCAAGTGCCTTTATAAACCTGAAACTTCTTCTAATTCTCATAAAACTCACTTGGATCACAAACTAGGCTTGGAGGTGAATGCTTTCTCGTGTGTAGCCAAGGAGCAAGGTATATCTCTATCCTGAGAGATCTCACAGAACCATTGATTGCCCTGGCATGTTTTGGAGTCCTGATGGTGTCATGGTTATACTTTGTGCAACAGTTTAAAACCACTAGCCACTCCACAAGGGAAAGATGGGGCTTTCTATTCCTATAAAGAGATACATCCTCAGTAACTCACAGGGGAATTCTACCCTGTCCTATAGGGTTGTTATGAGTCAGCATTGACTCAATGGCAGTGAGTGAGTGCCCTGGCAAGAATGCCTTGCGTATCTACATTGACTCTCAGTTTCTGGTTAGCTTTTCACCACTTCACCCCATGAACTTGAACTGCAGTGGATGAGGGTTGGGAGCTCTGGCTCTGGGGCTGCTTGCTTGAATTTTCACATCAGGGCCCTGCCCGTGATGGGACCTTTGACAGTTGGGCAAATGAGCTCAAGCCCGAGTTTCCTTTTCTGCAGCATAGACTGAGGAAGGAGATGTCTTCCTTCTTGTGTGCTAACTGACTTTTACCAGTTAGTATGAATTAGATCTTTCCACGAGGAAGATCAGGGAGAAGGGGGAAGGATGACGCAACTTGGATAGAGGTGAAGGCAGCGTGAGGGGACAGAGAGAGATGAAAGGACCACCATGTCACCATTGCCTACTCTTAGTGAGGCTGGCTTGGAGTGCAGGAGACGGGGAGAGTGAGGACACGGCCTAAAGGCAGTGCTCATTCATTACTTCTGGGCAGAGTTCAGCTTTTGGCATGCTTGTTGGATGCTGGCGCTGTGTTCATCCAATGAAACTTCAAAATTCTGTCCTGTCATTAACCCTTTGTCTCTCCTTTGTTCACGATTTAGAACGTCTATTCTCGGGTTCTCTTTAGAGCCCCAGGAAATCAGAAGTCACAAGTCACTTCTGTTTACAGAGAGGCCCCCAGCATGCAAAGGCAGGAGGGTGTGTTAACAGCACACCGGTCCAGTGGCTGGTCACGCCCATGCAGTACAGTCTCCATCCCTTAACTCAACAAGAGGAAAATCACCAAAGAAAAAAATTTTTCTTTTTCATGGATATTTACTTTTTCAGTTCCCTCCCCCACCCATACTCTGTGTGAATTACAATAGAACACGCACACACACACATACACACAATTTTCTGCCAGAATGTGTTACTCCAGTACATTCTACCCTCCTCCCTCACTGCCTCCTACCCTTTTTTCTCCTATCTACTTTCTTCCCATGACACCCAATGGACAGGTAGGGGAACTCAAAATAGACCCCAGTCTCAAATGTAGTTTAAAGCTCAATCACGCACTGCTATTGTGCCAGTTCTGACCCATAGTTACAGGATACAACTGTCCTTGTGGATTTCTGAAACAACAATTCTTTGTGGGAGTTGAAAGCTGCCCTTTCTACAGGAATGCAGCAGGTGCGTTTGAACTGCCAACCCTGCAGTTAACAGGCCAATGTGAAGGGATTTTGCCACTTTGCCACCAAGGATCCTAAAGGTAGCATGAGGAGAACATTTATTAAATCTTCCATGGTACACAGGCAAGGGGGAGACCTGAACTACAGCTCTCGGGATTCTTGGTGCCTCGCAGTGGACAGTTCCAGCCGCATCGGATCCAGGCTTCCCAAGATTTGCAGAGCCACCAGCATAGTCTTTGCTCCTCTCCAGGATTCACAATTGCTTCCTGGTTGCTCAGGTATATAGGGGTTTAGTGGTTCTCTAATGCAATCATCCCATTTTGCAAAGAAGATGCTGATGCCCAGACCGGGGAGAAGATTATCGTAGGCCACTGAGAAGGACACCATCACCTCAAGTCCTTCTGACCCCCCACAAGTTTCTGCCAACAGCAATGAGCTCTGGGTTACCTACTCAGTCTTTTGAAGCCTTAGCCAGCTGATGCAGCTGCCAGTTGGATTGATCAGGGTATGTGACCCAGAGCTCCTTAGAACGCGCCCCACCCCCAATTGCAAATTTACTGCCATAGAGTTGATACTGATTCATAATGACACTATAAGACAGGGTAGAACTTCCCCTGCAGGTTTCTGAGACTAACTTTCAGCCTTTCTCCTGAGAAGTGGCTGGTTGTGTGGTGGTTTAGACCTTGCAGTTAGCAGCCTTTTAGCATGAGAGGAAGGGTCTCATTTCTGTTCTGATTATGCTCCATTTTCTGAGATGCCAGTGTCGAGGCTCCCCCCCTGCAGGTAGCAGTGAGATTTTTCTCACTAAACTGCGCTGGATGGGAAACTTGGGGCAAGTAGTGCATCGCAGCCAAGGAAGATCTCATTGACAATGCAGAACTTGAATAAGGCAGGAAGACACAGGAGTGGCCATCTGGCGGTGGGGAAAGTGTTCCAGGTAGGAGACAGTCAGTGCAAAAGGCCTTGTGATTGGGATCTCCAAGCTTCTTCCTGGAACAGCAAGGAGACCAATGTGAGTGGGGCATGACACTCTGTGTAATGAGGAAAGATGATCAGTGTGTGGGCCTCCTGTATGATTGAGAAGCCAAGGGGAATTTTTAAACCCTAAGCCAGATCAATGCTCAAGGAAGCATCAGTCAAGACATCAAACGACACGTTGCATTGGCTAAATGTGCTACAACAGATCTCTTAAAAAGACGGAAGATCAAGGATGTTACTTTGAGGACACTGCCTGATCTTGTGCCAATTCTCGCCATGGTTGTTAGGTTGGAGTCCATTGTTGCAGCCATGGTGTCAGCCCATCTCCTTGATGGTCAGTCTCTTTTCTTGTGGACCTTCAGTTTTACCGAGCATGATGTCCCTTTCCATGGACTGGTCTTTCCTGATAAAATGTAGTAGCTACCAGATTGGATGTCATGCCTTTAGAACAGTGGTTTTCAACCTTCCTAATGTTGTGACACTTTCATATAGTTCCTCATGTGTGGTGCTCCCCCCAACTATAAAATTATTTTTGTTGCTACTTCATAACTATAATATGGCTACTGTGATGAATCGGATGACCCCTGTGAAAGCATTGTTCGATCCCCCCCCCATGGGGGTCGCGACTCACAGGTTGAGAATCACTGCTCTGGAACATTTTCATCATAGAAGAGAGTTCGGTTGCACAGCTCTGAGTTAGAGGGTGAGACGGGTTATTTGACATTCATTTGCTGATGTGTTTGCGAACCCAGTGGAAACACTCAGGAATGAGCATCTTCTTTAGCCATTTTCCTGGATCATTCAAATGCCATCTCCCTGTGAATGCCTCACTCCATCCTTGGCTTTCCATACTTGCCATATGAAAATGGGATAATATTCAATACTTAGCATTATATATAACCCAATATTTGGTAGTCTGCCTCAAACAGATGCGAGTCTCTCTCTTTTTCTACTAATATTTAATTTTGATATGTGAAAACATACAAAGCAAAATCTGTTCCATTTCAACCCTTTCTGGACACAATGTTCAGTGACATTGGTCACACTCTTCATATTGAATTAACATTCTTGTTCTTTCTATTCTAGGTGTTTCCTTTCTTTTTACTTAATCTCTCTGCCACAACCCTCTCACATATATTTTGAATTATCTGTAGCCCATTTAGTTTTGTGCTGATTTTTTAAAGACTGCAATACTCAAGGATGCAATCCTTTAAGAGCTAAATTGTTATTTAGTTTAAAGATGACTTCAGGGGACAGTTTCAATTCAAGGTTTGAAGAGTAACTCGGGGTCATAGTCTCTGGGACTCTTCCAGTTAAGTAAGTCTAGATAATTAAAGAATTTTAAATTATGTTCCACAAGGTTCTCCCTTTCTATCAGCATCCTTAGGAATCATGGTGCTATGGTGCCTGCTAACCTCAAAGTCAATAGTTGAAACCACCAGCCACTCTGCAGGGGAAAGCAAAGGCTTTCTGTTTCCTTAAAGAATAGCAAGCGAGGAAACCACAGGGGGTGTTCTACACTGAGTCAAAATTGACTCCATGGCAGTGAGTTTATGTTGTTATCGAAAAAAGAACACATTTCAATGGGGGCTCTGACAGATAATATAACAATCCATAAATCAATTAGATCAAGCGAGTTTGTACATATGCTGCCATCATCCTTTTCTAAACACTATCATTCTACTTGACCCCTTTGATATCAGCTCCTGTTTTTCCCTCTCTCCTCAACCCTCACACCCTTACTAAATTATATATAAATTAATATCTTTATACACACCGTCTTCTGTGTCCCTCTACTCATATTTCTGTTATTCGGCCCCTAGGCTGTGTGTGTGTGTGTTCCATTGTTATCAGTTCCCTTTTCCTCCCCTTCCCTACACAGCCACCCTGTGCCCTCATGGTATCTGAGTCAGTTCGAGTTGACTAGAGAAGCACATTCATAAACACTCATGTGTCTTAAAAAAGCTTTATATAGAAGAATAATTTTATATTAAGAAAACATCCCAGCCCAGTCCAGACCACGTCCATAAGTACGAAATTAACCCATATATCCAATAACAGTGTGTACATTTTTTTCAGACATATGCAACACATGCAATGACACCAAGTGCTGGAAGATCACAGGGCAGTCGGTGGAATGTCTTATGGACCCAGTGGAGGTGGAAAGTGGCATGGGTCTCCACATGACTCCTCCCGTTCAAGGCTATGGCTGCCGTCAATGTAGATCCATGTATCTTGTCAGCAGGAATATCAAGTCATGGGTGTCTCTCACCCCCAGGAAAGAATACAGGAGTTGCCAGAATCCTCAAGAGAAGGCCATGCCCACATTGAGACCTCACTGGCTATGGCCTGAGTGACAGCCTGGACTCCACTCCTATGCAAGATGATGGGAGATTAAAAAGCTACCACAGTATCGCTACTCCCATTACTGTTCCTGAGGATTTTATCTGTCCTGGATTCCGTGCGTGGTTGCTATTTTTTATGATTTTACTTTCAGTATCTATCTGTGGTGTCCCTGTTCTGAATGCCCTGATGCAGTATCTGTGAGTCTCCTGTGAGCAGGGACTGTGTTCTCTACATCTGGGTCTTCTTAAAGCTTTGCAAAATGTTGTCATTTGAATAACACTCAATACATATTTGTTGAAGGAATGGCATTGCAGGTGACAGTCAGTACCTATTCTCCCATCAGTTATATGGTTGGCGGTTTTTACCTCTCAGACATATAGCTGAATCATTACAATGTGAGGGTCTGAGCCTGGTTATATTATGGGGACATGTAGTCAAAAGACAAAATATGTTTGCCTAAAGCACCTTTTGAGTATGATGTTTCAATAAAATAAATTGGACAGATCCTGGCAGCAGACATGTTTCAGCCGCTCACAAGGTATGTGGCTTTGGGTAGTGTACCCTAAGCTCTGAATTCAAGGTAAGTAGTTTCAATGGTCAATATGCATGTGAGAGCTGGACAGTGAGTAAGGAAAACTGAAGAAGAATCAATGCATGTGAATGATGTGCAAACAATACCGAAAGTCGTCTGGGCTGTCAGAAGAACAAGCAAATCCCTCTTGGAGGAAGCACGGCCAGAATGCCCCTTAGAAGTGAGGATGGCAAGTCTTCATCTCACATCCATTGGACATGCTATCAGGAGAGACTGATTCTTAAGAAAGGACATAATGCTTGTTAAAGTACAGGGGCAGCAAGAGGGAAGAAGACCCTTGATAAGATGGATGTCCACAGTGGCTACAGCACTGGGCTCAACATGGACCAACGACTGTGGTGATGACACAAGAGCAGGCAGGGTTTCATTCCGTTGTACAGTTCCGGTCTCTGGTACAAAGGAAAATAAGTTGCCCTATTCTGTGGGGTCGAGGCTATTGTGCCTGCTGTGTATTTTGTCCTAAGGATTTGCAGTGTTGTTCTTTAAACAGTGTTGTTGTTATTAGCTGCTTTTCGGTCCATTTTGACTCATAGCGACCCCCATGCATTTCAGAGTAGAACTGTTCTATAGGGTTTTTAAGGCTGTGACCTTTTGGAAGCAGATATTCAGGCCTACCTTCCTTAGGCACCTCTTGGATTCTGGGTGGGATTTAACTGCCGACCTCCTGGGTGCTAGTCAAACACTACCCAGGGAGACCTCCCACTGAATAGTGTGAGTGTATTCCCACCTAGGGTGCTCCTCTTCCAGTACTTGTTTGGACGGTATTCTCTTTTGATCCATAGGGTTCCATGGACTCATTTTCAGTAGTACATCATCAGGTCTTTCTTCCCAGTGTGTCCTAGCTTGGATGCTCTGGTGAAGCGTGTCCAGAGTGGCTTGCTCTGGTTATAATCGTAGCTGGTGACACCGCTTACAGCAATCACAGCTAGAGACAAATGACAACATGATGACAAACTGACAGATGGGTGGCAGCCTAGGGAAGGAATGATCAACACAACACAACCTGAGTGGAAATCGAGCTATGGAGTCTCTGAGAGTCCAGGCTCTTCGTCCTGGCACAGCCTGGGGCAGGGCCTGGAGCCAGGAACTGTGGCTGCTGGGGTGAGGACCCCCAGCTTCCCCACCTGGCATTCCCTCCCCAAACACAGCTGGCAGCCTGTGGGAATTGTCTTTCCCCTTGCACATGACAGCACTGACGAGCATAACGCAACCCTGCTGGTGGTTAATGACTGGTGACATTATGAGGCCGCTGCCCACCTTTGGTTGGGGGAATTTGCCAATGCTCGGAAGTTGTTGGGCTCTAACGAAATGCAACCCCTGCAAGCAAGCACTGAGTCAAGTGCACGAGGTGTGGGGCACTCTGACATCCCCGCGTGACCGTGAAAAGCAGGCTGCGGAGCAGTGGTGGCTGCTGAGGCTCCTTTCTCCTGGCAATACTGGCGTGCTGAAATGGTGGGCTGATTTGCCATGGAAAGCAGGGTTTCATGGGAACTTGAGGATTAAGAATCCACATGCCTGCAATCAATATTGTATGTTCATCGTATAATTTACTTTGAAAGGGAGACGACACAGTTCTCCGAATTTTTGGGTGAAGTAAACCACTTTTCCAAAGGAGTAAGTGGATTTCTGTGTGTATAAATCATGCCCAGCACTTGGGAGTGCAGAGGAGGATATGGGAGGATGGTAAAGAAGAGCAGCAGGAGAGGACCTGAAGACCTCCTGTTTCCTCAGGGTCAGGGGCCAGGCAAAACCAATGTCCCTGGAACACCACTGTCTCTCTGGAATGGTATTAGCACAGCTTGCTCTTTGCATACTGTACTGAGTTCATTCTGACTCGCAGCGCCCCTGTAGGGAAGAATAAACATGCCCCAATGAGTCTCTGAGACTATAATTCTTTACTCAAATAGAAAGCCTCATCTTTTTTCCATGGAGGAACTGGTGGATTCAGAACTGCTGACCTGGTGGTTAGCAGGCCAGCACCGAACCTACTATACCACCAGGACATTTCTGTTTAGCCTAGAGACTTTCAAATGGATAGAACAAGACCCATCCCAACCCTGTTCACTGCTATCAACCCCCCTTTCTGTGAAGTCCCCACTACGTTCTGTGAAGTTCACCACTGTCTGTGTGTTTGTGTGTCTCTGTGTGTGAGAGAGAGTTATAAAAACAGGAACTTTGACCTCCTTTTAGAACTCTTGCAATTCCAGGGCTTGCTCAACAAAGCACGAATCCCCAGTGTCTTCAACCTGACTTGTCCCATGTGGAAATACACATTGGGGTTCCAGACACACTGAGCTAATGAGTGAGTGGACACTACTGTGCTATCTAAACAAACCCTGTGTGACAGGGCTGCACCTGCCTTACTTAATTGAATAACCAGGACCATTTTCTAAAATAGGTAATATCAACTTAATCTCCCTGCCATCGAGTCACTGCTGATGCATAGCGACCTTGTAGGACAGGGGAGAATTGCCCCCATGAGTTTCTGAGCCTGTAACTCTTGACAGGAGTAGAAAGCCTCATCTTTCCCTCACTGAGTGCTGCTGTTTTCGAACTGCTGAGTTTAAGGTTAGGGACACAATGTGTAACCCACTAAACCACCAGGAGATGCTTGTGTCAACTTTCTATATACGAAAAGGAAATGTCGCCAGGTCCGATGCCATCTTTATGGTCACTGCTGTATGTGAGTCCAAAGTTGTGGGCCAATACATCTCAAGGAAAATCCCCTGCATATCCAATGACACATCCCCGCACCAAACCCGATTTCCTTTTCTACTGATCAGCCTTGCTTTATGACTTGGCCAAAGTGATCAAGCATAAATCCTCCCAGCCTCCCTTGCCAGGCACAGTGTGGTTTCCGAGAGCAGTGTTTCTTCTACAATGGGAGTGCTCATGCTTTTGCCACACTGGGCAGATTCTATGAATATTTTGACTTTTTTTTAAACTTATTTGATCATAGAGCATGTTTCCCTTTTCCCTTTGTATGAGATGACAAAATTTCACTCACTTCCTAGTCATCCAAGGAAAGAGTAAACTTCCCTGCCCTGCCAGTGAAGGGCTTGGCCAATAGAATAAAAGTGGAAGGAGTTGTGTGCCACTCTAGATCAGAGGTTTTAAGAGAAATGGTCCTTTTGTTGCTTACCTATCCTTCAAGAGGCAGGAACCCTGGTAATATAGTGGTTATGTGTTGGGCTCTTAACCTCATGGGTCACATGCATGCAAGTCTTTCAATTTCAAAGCCTGATTGTTCCCCTGCACAAAGCTAACAGAGATAAGCAACAACTGCTTGTAGGCTGGAAAGATTGCCCGAACATAGTGTACTTTGGGGATTTCTTACTGCCAGGAGAAATACATTCGATGTGGCAGGTGACGGTCCTAGTATCTCTCAGCTGCCAATCAGAGGCAGGTTCTGAGCCTTCAGTCAGGGCCACTGGAGGAAGTGGCTCATGGTGCTGCTGCCATAGTCCATCCCAGGTCAAGCCCTCTGAGGTGCTGGGTTACAGAGTTTTGGATTGGCACTCAGTGAGGGCTGCTTCAAAGCTCTTTCCTTTCTTAAACTTGCTCCTGCAACCACATTCTTTCTGAAGGTCCTTGTCAGTAAGCCGAAATCCCAACCAATTTGCTAAGTCAGGACAAAATGCAAAGTTGATGGTACCGAGAGACATTAAACCACCTACAACCTTTTAGACCATGTCAACAGATCATCTGTAGCCTCAACTGCAGAAACATTTCACTAAATCCTCTCTGTTTCTCCACAAAGATTAGGAATGCCCTTCTATCTTTTAAAAACAGATATTGGTCTGGCACCACTTCGGTTCCAGCTGAGGTAGTGGATTCACCTGAGCTAAGCTCTAGAGAGGATCACTTAATCTTCATTCAAGATATATGTCATGAGGACTGTAGATCATGCAGGGACTGCACAATCCCTCTGTGTCGGCAGCGGCTGCATCACGGCCTGGCCCATTGGGAAGAGAGATGGACCCATGGCAATTATAAGGCAAGATGCTGAGGGTGCTGGGGTGGTCTAGGGATACAGGAAAGGAACTATTGGGCATGGAGGCAATTATGAAGGGTTCTTTTTTCCCATGGACCAAACCCATGCCAGTTGCCATGAAGTTAACTCTGATTCATAGGGACTCCTTAGGGCCAGAGTATAATGACATTCTGTTGTTTTTTTCTATAACTGATTTTGTTGTTGTTGTTTGAAATGCAGCACCAGGCCTTTCTTCAGAGACACTTCTGGCTGGGCTTGAAGCTCCAACCTATGAGTTAGTAGCCCAGTATGTTAGCCAACTGCACTACCCAGGGACTCCTCCATGTGACTAAAGAATGACTTAAGGACTTCCCCCACAGACCCAAACCAAAACCAAATCCACTGCCATGGGGTTGACCTCATATATGGCACAATAGACTGGCTCTGCTGATTTTCAGAATTGCACATCTTTACTGGAGCAGAAAACCCTCATCTTTCTCCCAAGGAGTAGCTGGTGGGTTTGAACCATTAACTTTGCCATTAGCAGCAGCCCAACTCTTAACCCATTATACCACCAAGAGTGGTTCAATTTGGAAAAATAGTATGTGATCACCTATCTATGAAGGGAAACCCCTCTCATAGAGTGCACTTACACAAATGAGAAAGAAATGAGTCCCCAAATGCCCGTCTTAATCAACAATCTGGGGAAGGGTGTTCTGGGAAGCAGCTTTCAAATGTTCCTGGAGATTTTAAAATTAATCAACCTAATCCCTGTTTTAAAGAGCCCTGGTGGTACAATGGCTAAGGACTGGGTGGCTAAACAAAAGGCTGGTAGTTTGAACCTACCCATGGGATCTAAAGGGGAAAAGACCTGATGAGCTGGTCCCATAACGATCTCAGCCTAGGACACCTTTGGGGGCAGTTCTACTCTGTCCAGTAGGGTCACTATGAGCTGACATCAACTTAAAGACACACAGCACGTTTGACTCTGCGTTATTTGTTGATAGAGTTTGTGCAGAGCATTCTGAGTAGAAAACAGACTCGGGCATCTGACATCAACCAGCAACAGTCTCTATCCTTGAGAAAGACTGTGGAAAGGGATGAGGAGGGAGCTTCCAAAAGCGTGTGGAAAATGATATGAAAAAATAATGGAATTTTTCCAAGAGCATTTTGAAGCTCTCTTCATGAGAGCTAGTCCTCCATGGAGGTTTCTAAAAAAGTGAAACACGAAGGAAGAGGCTGGTAAGTCCCACTGAACAATTCCAGGGTAGATTGGGTCTTGACTCAGAGTACTTGAGCATTCTGGCTTATTCCTCCAAATAGCAAATCAGACTAGACCAGGTTCTGAGACTCAGGGAAGGCAAATAAGACACACCAGGCCCATGATTCAGACTTATGGGGAAAGTCACACTGGAGAGGGAAGGCCTCTTTACCTTGTGTGCCTGACAAGTGTCTCATTTGCCTCATCTAAAACCCAGCCCTGGAAAAAAGCTAACAGTACCAGCTTCAAACTTGTGTTTGAATCTTGTCTCTGTCACTTATTAACTTAGCCACCTTAAATCCCTTCCTCTAGTTTTCCATCTGTAAATGAAGCACAGTTCCAATCATAGGGCCTTCAGCAAATGGCTATTATTAGCTAGGCATGCACTCCTGTGTTCTAGGCGAGAGTTCTCAGCCAGGTTTTTGTGGGAGCTTGTTCTTCAGGGTATTGTCATAGATGAGTGTGTCACCCAGATTCCTCTCAGGGCCAAGAGACTGATTTCCCCAGCTGCTGAGAGAGCCACTGATAGAAAAGGTCCCAGCTGTCTGGCCCCTATCGGGATTGCCTCAGCTGATGAGAGCTCATCCATGGTCTGCTCCTTCCCAAACTAACCTTCATCCAACGACTTGTCAATGTAGGGGTATAAATGGCATAGTGGAGGCATTTGACCCCCCTGTAACTTCACAAAAGGCAATGGAGGAAAATCAAGATAAACAGCCCAAGGCTGATTCCTATGAGACAGAGATCAAAATGCCTCCACCCTCCTTTCTTTTCACAGTTTCTGACACCAACCATCCGTACCATGACACTCTCTTCTTCTCTGCTGGGTTTGATAATCCTTAAGTGGCAATGGCCACACAGAACTCGCAAACAATACTTATTTTTCTGGGGTTAATTGGGGACCTAGCAGGTGACAATTCAGGATCAGAAATGACTGGGGATATAGTTCTTCAGTCAGGACAGTCTCTTCCCAGTGGTGTCCAGAGGCAGAACTTTTTTCTGGTCCTTGGCCTGTGCCCTGCAGCTCCTTGACCTCTGCTCTGCTTGGGACCGTGTGCAAAGTTCTTTCAGCTCTGCTGATAGGTGCGTTGAGGCAGCCCGCTTTGTCTGGAAGCCTTGACCCAAAACACTCAGCTTTCTCATTCTGTGTGCTGGCGAGCTCCCTGTTCTGGGGTCTTGGTGCTGCTGCCTCTGCTTCCATGAGCTATTTATCTGCCACTGTTTTTCAGTGTCTCCTGATGCATCCAGTGTCAGGGATCTCTGTCTCCTGGACAGAGGTGGTGCTCAGAGTAATAATCCTGGGTCCAAAGAGCTCACTCCACTGCTGGCTCGTCTTTCTCGGTGCTCTTGAAACTCCACTTTCTGTTTCTGAGTTAACTCACCCAGGATGACCATACCGACCAATCCCCACATTAGGGGTCTACAGGTCTTATTTGAATGGTCTCACCTCTTCGAGGATGCCATGCACTTTACTGATATTATTAGCATGCTATCTACTTCCCTCGGTGGCATAGTTCCACCCTGTCATTGGTAGGCGTTACAAAGACTATAGCTAGAGGAGAACTAGTAAGCAATTTGCTGCAACACATTAGGCTACAAAGTCCCAGGCTACTGGTCACCACTTGGCCAGGTCCCAGTTACAGAGCTCCCTGTGATGGCTCCTTTTGCATATCAATGTGGCGAGGCTATGGTGCCCAGTTTTTTGGTCAAACAAGCATTCATCTATTTGCTCTTGCTTTTTAAACATTTTATTAGGGGCTCATACCACTCTTATCACAATCCATACATATACATACATCAATTTTATAAAGCACATCTGTACATTCTTTGCGCTAATCACTCTCAAAGCATTTGCTCTCCACTTAAGCCCTCCGCATCAGGTCCTCTTTTTTTGTCCCCGCTCCCCATCCCTCATGAGCTCTTGACAATCCACAGATTGTTATTTTGTCATCTCTTGCCCTTTCCGGAGACTCCCTTCCCCCCTTCTCTGCCGTCCATCTCCCAGGGAGGAGGTCACATATGGATCCTTGTAATCAGTTCCCCCATTCCAACCCACTCACCCTCCACTCTCCCAGTATCACCCCTCACACCCCTTGTCCTGAAGGTATCGTCCACCCTGGATTCCTTGTGCCTCCAGCTCCCATATACACCAGTGTACAGCCTCTGCCCTATCCAGTCCTGCAAGGTAGAATTTGGATCCTAGTAGTTGGGGAGAGGAAGCATCCAGGATCTGGGGGAAAGCTGTGTTCTTCATCGGTACTACATCGCACCCTGACTGACCCATCTCCTCTCCTAAAGCCCTCTATGAGGGGATCTCCAGTGGTCGACATTTGGGCCTCTGCTCTCCACTCTGCACTTCCCCCTTCATTCTCTATGGTATATATATATATATATATACATATAAATATATATATATCCATATACACACAGAGATATATATACATATATATATTCTCTTTTTTTTGCATGATGCCTTATACCTGGTCCCTTTGGCACCTCATGATCGCACCGGCTGGTGTGCTTCTTCCAGGTGGGCTTTATTGCTTCTGAGCTAGATGGCCGCTTGTTCACCTCATCTATTTGCTCTTATGAAGGAGTTGGTCTCAAGCAAAATAGAATACCTTCCATAATGTGGGAATGGGTAAACCTATCAGCCAAAGGCCTTCAGTGCAGAAAGGGAGTTTCCCTAGGGTGTGTTCTGACCATTCTTATTCTTGTCTTTTCCCATCACCTAACCTATGGATTTTAGGATGAACATCTACAGAGCTCTTTAGGCTGTTGCCTGACCTATGAATTTGGAACTTGCCATTTCCCTATGTGAGCCAATTCCTAGAAATAAGCCTCACTCTCTGGGGCTCTGGTGTCGTAGTGGGTGACCCTTTGGGCATTCAACAGCAAGGACATCAGTTTGAAAACACCAAGGGCTCCTTGAGGTAAAGATGAAGCTTCGTAATCTCCTGAAGAGTTACAGTCTCCAACGCCCAAAAGGTCAGTTCTATACTGTTTTACACAGTCACTTTGAGTCCACCTTGATGGCAATGAGTGGCCGGTGCAGTGGTTAACCATAGGAGCCCTGGTGGATATATCAATATCTCCAGTTACAGCTATATAACTGGTTTGGTTTCTCTAGGGAACACTGACTATGACACTCTCCATAGGCAGGGCTGAGACCTCTGTTGAGATTTCCCTCTTGTGCCCTTCCTTGATTCCCCCCACAGGTGCTTATTCCCTGAGCATTCCTCAATAAATGTCAGGAATCCAGAGCTAATTCCATCACAGTGTCTCCTTCTTTCAGGGAGTCTGAATGGCTTCCAGGGAGTAGGAACTGCAGTCTCCATCCAACTTCCTCCTTCTATTTCTATGATCTGGATCTTATTTGGGGCTCATTTGGTTGTAAACAGGTAAAGAGACCAATACTTGGAAGAGAGAATCCTAGGAAAATGGAAAGGTGGGGAGAACAAGAGGACAGCTGGCTCTGTCGACGGTTCCTGACCACCACTGGCATGTTCCTGTGTTCTTTGTGTCTGTCTCTCAGGGCACATGCTGTAATCTCGCAACATAGACTGCCTCCTCCACGTGGCGGGACATGTGCTTCTGAATTATGCTTCTTAGATGCCAGGCCACTTGCAAAAGCGGGACTTTCTTTTTCGTTTTTTGTTTGGAAATGCTCCAGAAAAAGCGTCTAGTTGACACATCTTATGTCAGTGTCTCCACTGGGCTAATGAAAACAGCATTGTGACCGTATTGAAATGTGATGTCTTCCCCAGGGAACTGATGTTTCAGCCAGTGAGGTAGTTCACAGGGACAGATAAGAAAGGGGGTTGGGACAGATTAAAATAAAAATAATGTCTATTTGCAAAGAATAGGGCCTTATTATTTTTCGGATGCCCCCATCTGAACACCCTACCACTGAATATAGGCAGGAGGTAGGGCCCACCTGTCACTCAAGCAGCTAAAAATGTACAGCACTTGCTGTAGCAGCTGCTAATGTGCCCATGTATTAGCATTTGGCACCCACCACTCCCATAAATGCCAATGGTCTCACAGGAAGCACATGTAACTCCCCACACAGGGAACAGTCATTGAGCAGACAGGGGAGTTGACATCCTCCAGGACCTAATGCCACTTTAACCAATGACACATGAGGATAGGTGGAGCCACACTCCAGTTCCCTCAGCCTTTGGGTGGGACAACTACAAGAGGATTTATACTGTCTCTGGGTACCTACTCAATGACATTTCTTTATCGGCCTCTTCCCTTTGCTCTATCAGTATTACCCTTCTCCACTGGTCCTTCCTGGAGGCACCTCCCAAGGAAACAATAGTCTAGCTGCTATTCCAATTCTAGTGGATTCCAATTCTTGGTGACCGCATTCATGTGAGTCAATCAGAACTGTGTTTCTGCAGATTCTTTCTCTCCCCTTTTTAAGAGTAGTTTTAAGGACACTGTGAAAGCTTTCCACCATCCAGTTCCAGAACATTTTCATCGACCCTGCAGCCATTAAGCAGTCATTCCCCATTGCCCCTCCCACCCGACCCTGGGAAACCACCAATCTACTCTATGGCTCTACAGGATTTACCTGTCCAGCATTTTTGCTCTAAATGGACTCACAATACATGGCATTTGGTGTTTGGCGTCTTTCACTACATGTCTTGCGTTCACCTGTGTTACAGAGTCTGTCTGAATCAAAGGCCTTAGTTTTCTTGTGGCAGACTATATGTATATCCCATTCTGTGTAGATCATATTTTCTCTATTCTTCTACTGATGGGTATTGTTGACTTATTGTTTACCTTTTGCCCATAGTGATTAGTGCAGCATCCATCTGGGTACTCGTCTTTCATTCTTTTAGATATGCACTTGGGAATGGACTCCCTGGATCAGCTGGCAAGGGTTCATGACCAAGTGGGTTATGTTGGGCTGCTAACCATAAGGCCAGCATTTTGGAACCTTTAGCTACTGTGAGATAGAAATGCTCTCATAATGATCCACAGCCCCCCAGACCCACCAGCCGCAGTTCTACTCTGTCCTTTTGGGTTGTTGTGAGTCAGAATCAACTCGATGGCAGTGGTAGTGATGAAGCCAGCGACTTGAGAGTGGAACCAGGGACCGTGGAGAATTCTGGCAGTAGCCATGGTGTCCTCACTACCCAGATGCCAGCAGCCACCAGTGAACAAAGGAGGCACAAGCAACATTCTCGCGGACTTCATGCTGGAGACCCAGCTGCCCCTGCTTCCTCAAATGCCATTTTCTCAGCTTTACTGGCAAGGGGGTGTACTCCCTATTATCATGTCACCAACTCTTTCAATGGTCCACCTAGCCAGGTGTGATTCCAGACACTGTGCAGCCACCATCAGCGCAGGTGGCTGCCCACCTCATTTGTACACATGCAAAGAATGTGATCATTCTAGGCACTGGTGTCCTTAGTCATCCTGGTTGGTATATTTACATCCCTCGGGAGCTGGGTCAGTGAGCAAGCACTTCTCAAGGTGCCCATATGATCTGTTTACTGAGAGTGCCAGCCCAAGGATCTGACTTGCCACCCACAGTGAACGCACCTCTGAGGCAAAGGGGAAGGCTTCTTTCTAACTGGGAGACCAGCAGGTCTTCTGCAGACATCACTCCCCTGCAGCACTCTGATCCGAGGCCTTTCATATTCCAAAGAGCAGCATTAAGATTCCCATCTGCCACCCAGTCAGACTCACATGTGCGAATTCTCTTTTCAGAGCAAGACAGCCAACGCAGTGAGCTGGGTAAAGGGGCAGTCTCACTCTGAGGAGACTCAGCCAAGAGTGTAGGGACAGGGAGTGAAATGTGCAGCTTCCAGCTGCCACCCAAGCCTCCTTAGTGCAGTGGCATGAGAGCAAAGAGATAGTCCTTTGTGACTCTTTGATCTCCTTCCTGGCCTTTGTGGAATTAACACTGCTCAGTGCCAGTCTCTTCTGAATATATGGAAAAGATAGCTCAGAAAAGAATAGAGTTAAATAAGAGCAGGACAGAGTAAGGTGGCTTCATGGTGTTGCATTTGTGTGTCTCAGAGCCCATCCTGGCTCACAGTGACCTCTGTGACAGAGAAGAACTGTTCCACAGATTTTTCTAGGCAGAATTTTAGGGAAATGTACCTAGCAGCACAGTGGTTTCATGTGCGGCTGTAACAGAGAGACTGGCAGTTTGAACTCACTGATCCCCATTGAGAGAGTGAAGACGTGACTGCCTGCTCCCATGAAGACTCCTATCCTGTTGTTGTCTGTCCATTTGTGGTGCTGTGGTGAGTTGTGTGTTACTGTGATGCTGGAAGCCACGTGACTGGTATTTCAAATGCCAGCAGGGTTACCTGAAGTGAAGAGGTGTCAGGGAAAGTTCCAGGCTAAGAACAGAATACAAAGAAGGGTTCCACTGCCCACTTCAGAGGAAGTAGCCGCTGAAAACCCTTACACTATAGCACAGTGTGCCTTTCCTTCCCGTCACAGGTAGTAAGAATCGCCTCAATGGCACATAACAACCAACAACACCTTTGAGGAGGGAAATCTCCTTCACAAAAGTTCAAATTCTTTAACAAAATATTTTGTTCATTCACATTTTTAATTATGCATAAATTTATGTCTACTTGCATTACATCTCATAAAAAGGCATAAGAATTGTTTTTGCACTGTTTAAAACTAAATAGAAGATAGTGAAGGTGAAAAATAGTTTTCGTGAATGTTGCTTTGAAATACAAATGGCATTGTCCTAAGAAATATAAATGAGTTAATTTTTTTAAATCATTTTATTAGGGGCACATACAACTCTTATCACAATCCATACATACATCAGTTGTGTAAAGCACATCCGTACATTCATTGCCCTCATCATTCTCAAAACATTTGCTCTCCACTTAAGGCCTTGGCATCATGTCCTCATTTTTCTCCGCCCTCCCTGTTCCCCCCTCACTCATGAACCCTTGATAATTTGTCAGATCTTACATTTTTTGTCTCCCTTCACCCACTTTTCTGTTGTCCATCCTCCAGGGAGGAAGTTATATGTAGATCCTTGTAACTGAGGTCTCAGAGCAGCTGGGTGTGATGCAGGGGAGGCTCTGGAAGCAGCTGAAGACACTGTGGGAGTTGGCAGCCCAACAGTGAGGGTCACTGCATCCGGGGGTACGAGAAAACTGGCTGGGGTTGCTTATTCCCCTAGATGCTACCCCTGCCTTGAAGAGAACCGTGACAGAGGCCTGTAGACATGTGTCAGGAAAAGATGAGTCCTTCACTGTTTCCTCTTCCCACACACCTTTGAGGAGAGCCTGCAGGGCAGGGGCTTGGCTCCCTGGATCCAGTCACCTGCCCTTCCCCACAGCCACACCCTCGCCAGCCCCAACTCCCCCTGCCCTGGGTTTGCTTCTTGAATCCAGAGGAGCAGCCTGGGCAAAGACCATGAAGAACCTTGTCCTTCAGGCAGCCCCTTTGATTGGGTCCCTTGTCCTGCAGAGTGTGGACACATGCACACTAACTGTTGGGGGACTCAGCTGTCACCACAGGGGCCAGGATCTGAAGAGGATGCTGGCACTGCAGGGCTTCCTGAGGGAAGCCGAGGACTTGAAGAGCTGGCTGAGCAGCCAGCAGCTGGTGGCCAGAGCAGAGAGGACTATGAGCACACCCTAGTGAGGAAGGGGCAAGGGGCAAGGAAGGTGCCCTGGAGCCGAAGGAAGACGGGTGGTGGAGGGGGGGCTGCATGCACAAGGGGCTGATGGGGAAGATCAGTCTGGACTGAGGACAGCTGTGGCTTCCTATTCCCCTCTCTGCGTAGAGGGGCAAGTTCTGTGGCTGTCCAGTCTTGCCCTGCCCAGTCACTCACTGAGGTGTCTCACAACCACACCAGCCAGTGCCCCCTGGGACCCTTCTCCTCTATTCTCAGCTCCTCTTAACCAAGTTTGCAATGTTTCAGCACCAAGTGAAGATGGGTGGCCACCAGGGGGCAGCCTGCCCCACTAGCGGAGAGCCTGCTGGAGTGGCGGCCCAGCACTGCCCCCAGGGCCCAGCAGTGGTGACAGGACCTACAGTGAGTACCAGCAGCCTGGAGCAGGGGTGAGTTTGGGGGAGGTGCTGGGCATGGGCTGGAAGGGCTTCCAGGGAGACCCTTGCTGTGCTGCGACTCTGCCAAACCCCTGAGAGGTGAACTTGCTTTCTGTGTGCCCACATTGGGGGCCCGGGCCACGTGTTCCAGGGAGCAACTTGTGCAGCCTGTAGCTTGGGACCCCTTACTTAAGCTGAGAGGCCATGTCAGATGACCTTCAGCAAAGCTCAGCCTTTGAGTTCTGGGCTTCTGGCTTCAGGGCACGGTGAGGGCAGCTGCTGGTTCTGGCCCAGCTGCAAGCAGCCTGGCTGTACCTGGCCCTTCTTGGGACTCCAGATAGCACTGGGGAAACTGGGTGCACCGAGAGGCTGGGTTACTTGCTAGAGACCACAGCTAATTAGCAGTGAAGTTGAGACCCGATATGGCCCTCACCATAAAAAGGAAGTGTTTTCTGCCCTGGTGACCCTTGGCCTTCCCTGAGGTCAAGGGTGACCATAGCAGCCACATGAAGAGTGTCAGAAGCAGGGCACAGTGACTGCCTCAACCTCCCCACTCTCCCCTGCCGGGGCTCTTCCAGTCTTGGCCTAGTGCCTCTATTGCTGGGGAGCAGACTGGAGAGTCCCCCACCCCTGCAGGACCCACAACCTTCCTATCAGTGCCAGCGGATCTGAGAAGGCACAGTCTGGCAGGGTATGACCAGGCTCCCTGGAAATGGTCCCATTGAAGATCTGGAGAGCAGACCGATTGTTTTCCTTTGATTGTGTTACAGACACCTTACAGGAGAGAAGGACGTTTATAGATCACTGTCTACAGTTTCTGACCTTCAAAGCACTCAAATCATTGCCATCGAGTCGATTTCTATCATCGAGGCCCTGTAGGACAGCACACGACGGCCCCTGTGTCGCTGAGGCTGTCACTACGGGAGCAGACAGCCGAGCCGCGTCTTTGTGATGGGTTTCAGACCACTGACCTTGCCATGAGCAGCAGCCCAAGGCATGCCTTTTTCTGACCTTGGGTTTGACTAATATATATATATACACACATATAATGCACATATATATATGAATTTTAATATAGAGGGTTTTGTTTTTAGTGGAAACATGCAGAGCAGTTTAACAATTTATACACATTTTGTTTGCAGCCCTCATAATATAACACAGCACTCTTCTTGCCTTCTCCCTGGCCCCTCCCTCCCTCCTGAACTTTGAGGGCAAATGCTCCCCTTTGCTCTGGGAAGCACTTGCCTCACAGGTGCCATGCGTTCACTTTATCAGCTCGACTATTGCTTGGGCAGGGGTGATTCCCGGAGCTGGGCTCTGTTTTGAATTTGAAGGGCCCTGGTCTCGGGGTTCCAGCAGTCCCTGTCAAACTTGTAATGCCCTCTCTTCATGAAGTCACCTTCCATTGGCTTTCAAGCTGTGCACAAGTTGCCAGTTTGAGCTCAACCAGAGCAGTTTGAGGCGGTGGCTGGGCACCATCTAACTCTCCTGGTCTCCAGGACAAGGATGGAGGGCTGTGGTGTTGGTGGTCCGTTAGTCCTGTGGACTGCTTTACTTCAGTTTTTTATTTTCTTCACTCGTCAACTCCAGATGGGGAGAGAGGGGATCCTAGTTGCTAGAGGTGGCTTTGCAATGGAGACAAACATTTTATACTAAAGTGAGATTCTTACGTGACATTTGCGTGACTGCAGCAGCCCCTGCTCATCTTCCTCTGTACTCACCCTAGCTGACCACCTTCCTGCCTCAGAGGATGGGGCACTCCCTCTGCCTGTCCACCCTCAGGTCCTCACTTTCAGTCCCACAGGATCCTGTGGTATCAATCCCCCCCTATCAGCCCCACCCCCAGCCTACACAAGGATTACAAACCCTTGCTCCACTCAGATTCTCTGTAGCTAGTGTCACCTCCCCTGTGTTCCTCAGAGTGTGCTCTGCACCCATGAGATTATTGATTGGTTTCCACCCATAGTGACTCTGTGTGTCCCACAGGGCTTGCTCTGGGGGCAGCTCTCAGAGGGCGAAACCAGGAAGAGGAGGGGAGGGAGCAGTTGGGCAGAAGAAGCTGTGATGGACCCCACAGAGCCAGACTGCCCATGGAGGACAGGACCCTGTGGCTGTTTCCCCGAAGGGGTGCCCCTCAGGGTAGATAAATGCTCTGGAGACCCCACCACAGGTGGAGGCCCCTCAACCCCTCCTCAGTCCCGCCCTCCACACCCTCACCTACATTTGGAGCTGGGTGAGCTTCTCCTCATGGGCCGCTAGCTGCCTTTCCAAGTCCTGGTGCCAGGCATGTGGCCCTCTAAGGGGCGGATCCCTGCTCACTCCACAGTCAGGGTCTAGCAGGAGGTCCTCTCAGGAGGCCAGCCAGACCTCGGCCTGACCCAGCATTCCACGCAGCTCCTCCTAGTCCTGGCTCACCTGGCAGTGCTCCTGGTGAAGGGCCTAGGCCGTCCGGATCTCCTGCAGCTGCCTGTCCAGCTCCCGGAGACACTGTGACCTGGGGGGCAGAGGGCTGTTGGGATGGGCGCAGGGTGTCGCCTGGGTGGGGCAGGGCTGGGTTACCATGGAGCAGGGAGAAGCAGGAAAGGGAGCTCTGGCCACGCACCACCCTGGCCCTAGCCCTCAGCGCGCACATCTCTGGGGCCATGACGTGGCTGGTGTCCAGCAGCTGCTACCCCGCCGGCCGCACTGCCTGGGCTCTCAGGCAGAGCTCCTGCCCCAGTGTCTCCTTGGCCCCAGCTGGCCCTTCTGAGGATATAGACTAGTGCCTGCTTCTCTTGAGCCCGAGTACTGGGTGGGGGACAGGGCATGGGAACAGGTCTCAGGGCCAGAGGGCAGAACAGGGAGGAGGCAGGGAAGAGCTGGGTGCCCCCACCCGCATGGAACAGAGCGAGCCCCCATCCAGGTGGGGTGGCACATACAGCAGTTCCTGGCAGTGCCTGAGGAAGGTGTTGCCATGGGCTACCCACTCCAGCTGCTGGCCCTTCTCCCACGCCTTCATGTTCAGGTGGCCCAGGCCTCCAGCACCTCAGCCAGCTGCCCGGCCAGGCCCTCCTTGACCGCAGGGTGTACCTGGATGGCCTCCATCCCCATCTGAACCACCACCTCGTCCACAGCCACCAGCTCCCTCTGCAGCTGGCAGAGAGCAGGCTGAATGCTCCTCCACCCAGGACTCTGCAGGCCATCCTGGCTGTACCCCAGCCTAGGTCAAGCCCAGGCCCGTCACCCCCCATCCCAGAGGGGGAAGGGGCGGGCTCCAGTCCTGCCTGGGGTCAGCTGGGGGTGAGGGTTCCTCATCCATCCATTGCCTACAGAAGAGGGGTTCTTGCGGGGGGGAGGGACTGGGGCCCTCCCCTGCAGGAGGCGGTGCTGGCGCTGCAGGACCTCCACAGACACCAGGTCGTGGCCAAGGACAGCACCCTCCACCAGGACCACCTTCTGCATGTGGCCCCACAGCTCGAGCGCCGCCTTGTGGAAGTCGAGGGCACAGCGGGAAGGAGGGCCAGCAACTTTCTCCCTGAGAACAGGGCCACCTCCTTTTGAGCAAAGACTGTGGCTTGGGGATTTGTGGGGCTTTAACACGGAGGGAAATAGGACGAAGACTCTATTCCCTAACTTATAACAGGGAGAATCTGGAAAGCTGGTATTCCACGGTAGGAAAGCCTCTACTTTGGTAAGTTAGAGGTAAAGTCCAAGTACATTATCCTGCTTTAAAAATCATTCCCACGGATTCTCCGTTAACAGCTAGGCTGCCATAATGTGAGCACATGGCTGATTGTATCTCTGTGTAGAAGCAGATATGATCCTTTTGCCCTCTCTTCCCACCGTGACACCCAACCCCACTTTTAGCTTCCCCCAATGCAGGTATTAGCTTTCCTCACCTTGGTGAGCTCAAGTACAGGGGCCTTACGATAGATACCGCCCATATTGTGACCATGTCACTACTGAAGAGGTGTGTCTCCAGGCTCCCTATACACGTCCCAAGATAGCAAAGGTTCCACTTCTCCCAGTTCCACGTGGTCCATCAAAGGAGCTGAAGTGAGCATGCCTAATACAACATGTCTGACTCTGTATTGTATTCTCTCGCCCCTGTCTTTCCTGTCCTCTGTGACTTTACCGTGACCTTTACCTATTATCATCGCTGTACATTCGCGCCATCTGGCCCTTAGGTAGTTAGAAGATGGATGGTTTCCTCTGATCACAGCAGGTTCCTGATGATGCCCGGGGGCCACAGGCAGGGCCCGAGGGAGGCAAGGGTCTTGACACGCATGTTGGGTGGAAGGCAAAAAGATGGGGAGCCCTGAGCACATGAGGACGGCGGCTCAGGGAGCGAGTGGGCTGCCTGTCAGGGGGTCTGCCTGTAGCACCTCCAAAAGTCAGTGAGGAGAGGGCTGGCCCCGGGGCCACCCAGCCCCAGGATTTCGGTTGCAGGACCTGTCAGGTGCTCTGTGCACTGAGACACCAGATCCCGAGCAAGGAGGGTGTGGGGAGGGGAGGCAGGGAGCTCTAAGAGTGGCGGTCAGCAAGAAGACCAGCAGGGCCTGTGCCCCCAACGAAACTGCAGCCTGTGCTCAGGGAGCATTGGGAGAGCCCACTTCGTGGTCCTGCCACAAGGAGTGACCTGCGCTGAACGACTCCAAACTGGGGGCAGGAAGGAGCGTGATTGGATGGGGAAGGCTGATTGATGCTGGGAGCTGGAGTCAGCCATGCCCCTTCATACAAACATGTGCACACGAGAATACACACAGAAGTATGCATGCACACATCCACAAGCCCACCCCTACACATGAGCACACACACACACGCACACACATGCACACACATCTGGGGTAGGCCCCTGTGTCCCGAACCCCTTGGCTGTCACTGGCCTGTTCTTCTGGGCACCCACCTCTGTGCGGGCTTTCATTGCCTTGTCCAGCCTCACCCATGTGGCCTCAACGCCGCTCCTGTGGACTTGACTCTGGGCCATGGAGCTGGGTAGGCAAGTTCCAGGGCACCTGCCAGCTCCATCAGGGCCTGCACCCTTGCAGCCCCACACTCTGCCCTTTCTCCCGGAAGACCTTGAACTTCTCTTCCAGCATCTGCCAATGGTGGTGCTGGAGAGGGTCAATGTGGATGGAATTCAGGCAGCTCCTTAAACTCACGAAAGGGCCAGCTGGCCCCAACAGCTCCCACATCCCTCAGCCCTGGTTCTAGAACTCTGCAGGGCATCTCCTGCCCCCTCAGCCCACCCAGCATCTACCCTACCCTCCGTTCCTCCATCCACTTTCCCAGCACGACTCACTTCCACACCCTCCAGGTCCTGCCCACACTGTCTCTGGAGAGGACCCGGGTTCAGGAAACCCAGGGCAGCCCCTGCTGTGTGCAGCCTGTGGAGGAGGCAAACCTGGGTCGGTGGATCAGGGAGCCTGGTCACAAAGCCCACTTAGCAGGGTCACTTTCCCAAGCCAGGGGCTCCCTACAACTGCAAGGGCGTTCTGGGAAGAGTTGAGCTGGGCTGAGGATGCCCTGCACAGCCCCAGGCTGACCCAGGTCACAGTACAAGCTACTGCGTTTCCAGCCCAGATGGAGCTTAGGCGAGATAACGATTTGCCCATGATCCTAGCCCAGAGGCTGGCCCGGAGTCTCAGGGGCCCTGCATTTGCTGCATGCAAGAACCATGGAGGGGTGCAGCTTCTACCTTTGAAGGGTGTGCAGTCTCCTCCAAACACACAGCATGCCTGGGTGGCACACAACGTGGCTACCTGCAGAGTGCCGGGCTTTAGAATGACCCCACCTGCTGACTCATGGGGATCCTCCAGAGGGTTTGCAAGCCAGTAAATCTTTCCAAGAGCAGGGAACCTCTTCTTTCTCCTGAGGAGCAGTTAGTGGGACTGAACCAGGCAACAGCCCAACACTTCCCAAGCAGGCCTCCTGGAGTATCGTTAGAGCAAGGGGTAAACTGCTAGTGATAATGGGCTCCTGGGAGGAGAGTTTGCAGAAAGGCCTGAAGCGCTGAGCAAGATCTCAGGACGGTGGCCCTCTGGGAGCTTAGGATAAGTTCTAAACCCAGCCAGGAAGCTGAAGGGCTGACCAGACAGAAGCTGAGGGGGAGGAATGAGAATGCTGGGATAACTGCTGACCCCCGGCTGGGGGCAGGGCTTCCTGGTTGGAGCTGTGGGAGCTGACTCAGGCCAGACTCCACCTGCTCTGAGATGCTGAGGCCACCCTCAAAGTTCACAGCCAACTGTCTCACGTGCTCGTCCATATCCAGGTGGGTGCCTGGGGGAGGGGGTGGCTTCGGCAAGTGCTGCCACCCCAGGCCCAGAGTCCCACCCTCAATGCCCGGGCCCTTGGCCACCATGCTGTCTCAGGAGAAAGCCACAAGCCTCCCAGATGCTGTGTCCCACTGGGTGGAGGCCCCCCTGAGGAGACATGGATCGCACCAATGAATCACACAATCTGCCTCTGACTCCTTGAGGCCTCGTCACCCCCCACTATCATCACCCCAGTGCCTCTTCCCACTCTGGACTAGAGTGCATAGGTATTAGCAAGAGATAAAACTCACAACACATGGAACCCAAGAACAGGAATGGGAATAGAGATACCAAAAGGGTAGGGGGAAGAGGGGTAGAGGATGGGAGGAAGGAGAACCGATAGCAATCAATGACATATAACTGCACACCCCTCTCAGGGAGAGGAGCAACAGAAAGCTGAGGATAAAAGAGACAATGGTCGATGTGAGATATGAAAATAATAACAATCTATAATCTATCAAGGAACCACGAGTGGGGGAGGAGGAAAAAAGGGGGAGTTGATCCCAAGGGCTCAATAGAAAGTAAATGTCTAGAAAAGAATGATGGCAATATACGTATGACTATGTCAGATACAATTGGTGTATGGATTGTAAAAAGTGTTGTAAGAGCCCCCAATAAGGACACACTGAGGATGATGAAATACACCACTGAAAACCTTATGCTAATCATTGATACACTGTCAGGTACTGGAGGACTAGTAAAACTAGGCAGAACCTTGTCAGAGAGAGGACCAGATGACGAACACTTTTGGTCAGATTAAAGGGGAGGATCAGTGACAAAGAGCCAGGCCGTTTGCAGGATGCATGGCCACGGGAGCTGCAACGATGGGTTCAAACATCAGAAAGAAATGAGGGTGGTCCAGGACTGGCAAGCCTTTCCTTGTCCTGTACATTGGGGTTGCTTTGAAGCAGACCAACTGGACAGCACCTACCAACAAGACCAACCGAGGAAGAGGAAGCCACTATGGTCCCAGAAACAGACATCACTAGGACGTGTCAGGAGACTTTTATAAAGGTAACCAATGGCCTGGCCCTTCATCACAGAAAGCTGGGGAGGCACCATTGTCCTGGTTTACCAGACGTTCCCCAGATAAATTACTGTCCAGCTGCCCATAGGAACGAGAAATACCTATAGACATGACGGAAGGGAGGTTCACTCCGCTATGGGAATGTGCTAATCTGTGCACTGAAATGTTGAAATCCACAGACACACGTGTATAAAAGAGAGTTGTAATTAAATATTAAATGCACATCAAGAAAACTTCCCTAAAAGATCTTTTTAATCTCATAAGCCCACCATTATGCCATAGCCCCCCCAGAATTCACAACCATCTACAAAGGAGATGGAAATGAGGCTGACTGCTATTAAGAGCAAAGTCAGAGAAAGCAAAATAATCTCATATTTGGTGGGCATCTGCATATAGCTGGGGAGCACCCAAAGCTGTTTCGCATAGATAATGTGGCTTCTGCTCAGATATGTCTGAGTGTACGTGAGGTTTGGAAGGAGAAGCATTTAACTGGATAAGGCATCATCTCACTTTACTGAATTTCAAAATCAAGATGCTCAAGAACTTGCAATGCTAAAGTGACCAATGCATGAATCATTCCGCCCTTCAATTAACACCACCTGTGCAACTTGGACATTTGGCGTGATAAGCTAAGAATATGAGTGAGCATAACCTGTTGTGAAAAACAGGAAGATACAGAAAGCTCCACTGTTTAATGTAATTATTGTATACGGGAACCTGCAGGATGTAAAATTTCCCATCAACAACTGATGATGGAAAATGATAATGCTCCTTAACCCACCCCCCCAAAAAAAAAACTCATGTGGAGGCACTCTAGAATAGAAAAACGTAATCTGCGTGAGGCAACACTGAAGTCAGCCTATGAAACGCGGCATGTTAAGATTTCCTTCACATTCAAATAGTTGAAAATCTAAGGCATGAGCTGAGAATAGTAAAACTGTTTGATGCTCCATAATCGGTGCAGGGGAAACACCAGAATAATTGCCTCTTCCTTAATATACTTGAATCTGCTGGAGTTACATTTGGAGGTGAGATATGGGAAACTGTTTGAATTACAATAGTATGGAAGTAAAAACAATTTTACACTGTGAGAAGCTCAAGTGTTTTCATTGGAATCAGTTGTCTGAATGACACCCACCTGGAGCTTTTTTTTTTTTTCTTCAGTTGTAGCTTATGATTCTGTGTCTTCTCTTCTGCAGGCTAGGTTTTCAGGGTATTGACTGCTCTTTCTAGACTTTTGCAAACCTTTAGTCTGCAGGTTTAAGGTCTGGTGCTGGCTGCACTTTTGGCTATGGGAAGGAGAGGGACACAGAATCAAAGGGTTTATTCAGATGGTCTATGTGTCCTAACGTAGAAGTCAGACAGAACAGTCTGGTTACTGTAGTTGCCATCCGCCTGGGACTGGGTTTTGCCTGCAGAAGAATGATAGGGATAAAAGTGATGCAAACAGAAGCAAGCATCTTTAATATTTTGATGCGTTGAGACTCCAGCCTAGACACTGATCCTTTCTGGGGACATTATATGCAGTCTCCCCTGACTCCAAAACAGTTCTGAGGAGTCGGTGATTGTGACTGAGTAGGAGGGCTCACTGTCTAAATATCACACGTCGTAGGTTCACATGAGGGCTATTCCACATCAAGCGGTGTCTTAGTGTGCCTCAATCAATTTTTCCACCCAAATCCCTAGGATTCTGAAGTTCCTAGTCCCCTGTGTCCTGCAGTCCCTTTTACCCAATAACCCTGGTGTTTATACTTTATAACCACATTTTCATTTGTGGAGATTAAAAAAAAATTTGTTATTAAATAATGTGGTTTATGGAAATTGAAAAAATAAGCCATTAGAAACTTATTTGTCTGAAAAAAATAATGCCAGTTTGCAAGGAAATGTCTGGATAGGCTGAGTAGGCAATAATAGAGCCGGCTCAAAGTTGGCAGTCAAGCACTTGCTTCATTGAATGTATGTCACTATCCACAGTGTTGGAAGTAAATTGGCATCATGAAACAGGTTCCAGAAAGGTCCCCAAATCACTATTCCAAGGATTTAAACCATACTTTCCCCATTCCATTTAACCTCCAGATCATTCAAGCTTTTAAAAAACAGGTCAATTTCACATTCAGTTCATCAGCCCACAACTCAATTGGCTCATATCAGTTCAAAGACCCAGAAAACACAATCTCTGAGTTGTTCTGTATTATAGTTATGATGAGCTGCATTATGACCATCTGCTTCTCTTTCTTTTTTTAGATAGTTTACCATAAGTAGCATGCACTCATGCTATACCACACACCTCTGATGCCATTGTAGCTGTAAGTTTATATCCAATGTATTCAAGACCCACAGACTGATGACGGTGAGATATGTATAACCAGGGGGTGGGAGTCACCCATCCAGAGATTTTTCATTTTTTTTAATATTAACTAAGACACTCAATATTGGTTTCTCTTGTTAGTTTTTAAAAATTTTTTTAAAAGATGCTCAGTTACTGTTTTGTTGGGGTTTTTATATTTTGTGTTTGTTTTTATATTTACCTCTTTTGTATAGGTAGGGAATTTATAGGGAAATATGTATTGTATGGAATATATTTTAAGAACTAAAATATATTTTATTTTAAATAAATTAACGGATCTTTGATCTTACAGCTAAATCACTGATTATATATTTGCAGAGCCGACTTAAAGGATGAAAGAAAATTCTATCAAGGGTGTTACTTTTGACTTCAAAGCCTTTTAAATAAAGTCTTTTAACTACCTGTGGAAAAAAATATAAGAAAAAAAAAGCTAGAATCATGAGGTATTTGACTTCGGTCAGGACTGCCTCTTGACAAAATCGTCGGGATGGGATCGGACATAACTGAGAACTGAGTACCTTTCATCCAAACAGTTACTGTGGGGTAGATTCCAAGTCATGGAACTACCAGGTGTGCAGAGCCAAACTGAACCGAGTGATATAGGGCCTGCTAGGCTGTGTGAGGTTACAAAAGCAGACCACCAGGTCTGCCTTCTGAGGTACCACGATATGGGTTCAGATGATCGTTTAAGTTATGAATTGAGCACTTAACTGTTTGTGCCACCCAGAGATGGCATGGAGGAAAATAGCTTTTCACTGTTTAGTGTCTTTCCCAAACGGAAACGGGTGCTTACTTGTGTCCTGCCTTTTCTTATATTACTTGGGTTAGTCTGAGTACATTAGAGAAATAAATCCACTGAAACTGAAATGTATAAAATAGAGCTTTAGATAAAGGGTAAATGCACATGGAGAAAAAATCCCAAACCTGTGCAGCCCAAGTCTACAAGTCCAACATTAGCGCATATGTCACACCCCAATCCACTATGTCCTCCTCCATCTTAACAAACATATGCAGTGAAGGTAGCTGCAGGTGGAAAGAACTGCCCATCTGGGTTTCTGAGGTTGTTAACTCTTTACTGGAATTAAAAGCGCCTTTGGTGCGCCTGGAGCGGCTGTTGTTTGTAACCACTCAGCCACGAGGGCTCCATCTCCTTGTGCAGGACTACTCGTGATTTATTATCTACTCCAATGCCGATCAAAGGGTGGTACATGGGTCGGTGATAATCTGTGACCTGTTTAAAATCTGTCCATTTGTGGCTAGGTACAGAAAGGAAGGTCAGGGTGCAGGTCACTGCTCTGTCATGTAAAGGGCAAAGCCGCAGCAGGGTTTCTAGAGTAAGGACACACTGAGGATGATGAAATACACCACTGAAAACCTTATGCTAATCATGGAACCACTGTCAGGTAGTGGAGGACTAGTAAACCAAGGCAGAACCTTGTCAGAGAGAGGGCCAGATGACGAACCCTTCTGGTCAGATTAAAGGAGAGGGCCAGTGACAAAGAGCCAGGCCGTTTGCAAGACGCATGGCCACGGGGGCTACAAAGATGGGTTCAAACATCAGAAAGATATGAGGGTGGCCCAGGACTGGCAGACTCATAGTGACCCTATAGGACAGGGTACAACTGCCCCTGTGGGTTTCCCAGACTGTCACTCTTGACAGGAGTCGACACCCTCATATTTCTCCCAAGGAGTGGCTGGGGGTTTAAGACTACTGTCTTTGTGGTTAACAGCCCAAAAGTACCAGGGCCTCTAGAACTGCAGAATCCCAGGTCCCACACAAAATCAGAATCTGCCTCCCACCCTGATTTCCAGGAACCTGGGTAAGTGCATGCATGTGAAAGTTTAAGAAATACTGCCTTAGAAACCATTGCTTTCCTGATCAACTTCCTCCTGCCAGGGGTGCAGAAATGGAATTCCATTGGGCCATGCTCCCCTAGAAGCATATTGAGGTCTCAGTGCTCCTATATCCTGCCTGTCGTCCAGATTTCCTGATTCTCACCTGGACTGTGGTCCCTACAGAAGGGTATTGGTGAGTCCTCAGTATGAACAGCCCCAAATTAGGTCTAGAGACACAGCTCCCATTTCAGAGTAGTAGAATCCACAGTTTACTGTAGAATTAATGACTTTTACTGGCTTGGGGTAGGCTCTAGTGGGAAACGTGTTTCAGCAAGAGATAATATGTATTCCAGATGTACACAATGAGTTTGTCTTGAGACATATTTATGCCTGTAGTTGTTATGGAGTCTCTTTATATCCCATGCAATGTTAATCTTTTTGAAAATTTATATTTGCTTTTTATTACCCAGATATATATGTGATTTATAGCTAGGTCTGATGGATTGGAATCAGATGACCAAGCCTGGATTAACCATGGGTCCTGGTGACCATTAGTCAGTTCTTTCTGTTAATGATATTTTCACCTGAGTGAATGCATTCAAGACTTTTCTTCTCTTAAGATAAATAAGCAGGTGGGTATCATTTTGCTATGCTGGCACTTCCTTGTGCTGTTTTAAGTTCACCCAGCAATTTTTAAAAAGACAGACATATTGAAACTGTCATACACTGAATAATTCATGTGGAAAAATGGGGGGAGTGCTAAATAGAGGTGACTCGTGGTACAGTCTTATTTACTGCTTGTAGAAGGTACTGTGATCTTGTATACATAAACATTAGAAACCAGAAGAGAGGAAATGGTGGCTCCATGGCACAATTCTCACTAGTCATGAAGGAAATTTGGGTTTGATTCTTGGCCAGTGTGCCTCCTGTTACAGCTACCACCTATCTGCTAGTGGAGGCTGGCATATTACTATGATGCTGAACAGATTTCAGCAATGGTTTCAGCCTACAGTCAGACTAGGAGGGAAGGCCTGGTGACCTCCTTTCAGACATCAGCCACTGAAAACCCCCCAGCTGACAAGGGGTCAAATCTACAACCCACTGAAGGAACGGGGCAGGACCAGTGGGCATTGTGTTCTGTAGCGCATGGAGACCGCATGAGTCAGGAGCTGACTGACTTGAAGGCAATGGGCCGCAGCACTCTCTCGGAAGGCAGTGGTTGGAACACATAGGTGTCCTTCATGTGGCCCCATGATCATCAAGCCTAAGTCACACAACCAACTCCGGGAAATGAAAGATACCCAGGGTACCAGGAATATTTGAAGGACCTGGTGTAAATTGGTTCAGTCCAGGGGAATTCTGGAAGCCACCGAGGTAAGCTTCCTGCTGAAACCACTAACTTAGCCCAGTGCAAGTGGATGGGTGTCTGCGCATGCACCCAGCCACCATTAGTGTTTTGTTGTTGTTGTTGCTGCTGTTCATGTCCATAGAGTCGATGCCAATTCACAGTGAGCCTATATGACAGGGTAGAATTCCCCCTGTGAGTTTCTGACACTGTGACTCTTTATGGGAGTAAAAAAAGCCTCATCTTTCTCTTGAGGAGTGGCTGGTGGTTTTGAATGGTTGATCTTGCTGTTAGTCCATTGCGTAACCAGGTGCTGTCAATTTGGTTCCAACTCATGACCACTCTATGTGCAGCAGAACAAAACAGCACGCTTCCCTGCGCCATTCTCACAGCCATTCCTACATTTGAGCCACTGTGTCAACCCATCTTGTGGAGGTTTGTCCTCCTTTTGGCTTGGCCAAGATGCTGCCCTTCTCCAGGGACTGGTCCCTCCTGATAACACCCAAAGTACATGAAGCCAAGTGTCACCATCCTCGCTTCTAAGAATCAATCTGGCTGTAGTTCTTCCAACATAGATTTGTTTGTTCTCCTAGAAGTTCTTTGGTGTATTCAATATTCCTCACAAAGACCGTATTTCAAATGCATCAATTCTTCTCTTGGGACTTCCTTATGCATTTTCCAGCTTCCACATGAAAATAATCATGCCTTGAGTCAAGATGCTCCTGGGTTCTCAAGGTGACAAATTTTCTCAATGCAATTTGTCCAGTGATTTCTTGACAGATGTTTCCATGAGCGCTGGTTGTGGATTGGTCCAAGTAAGATGAAATGCTTCACCATTTCTATCTTTTCTCTGTTTCTCATGTTGCTTATTGGTCTAGTGGTGAGGATTCTTGTTCTCTTAACCTCGAGTTGTAATCCCTACTGAAGACTATCATCTTTGAACTTCATCAGTAAGTGCTTCTACTCCTCTTCCCTTGCACCAAGCAAGGTGAGTAGCCTGCATATCTCAGGTTGTTCTCAAGTCTTCCTCCAATCCTGAAGTCTCCAATTCAGCCATTCAAAACTCAAAACAGCTCAATACCATGGAAGTCAGGTCAATTCTGACTACAGCAACCCTGTAGGCCAGGGAAGAACCTCCCGGAAGGTTTCCAAGACTGTAATCTTTCTCACTTGGGATAGCTGGTGAATTCCAAGTGCCATCCTATTGATTAGCAGTCATGCTTAACCAAGACCCTACCTGGATTCCAAGTGTGACCTAGCAGCCACAGTTTTCTTCTGAGACCAACGGGGTTGTTAGGTGTGAATTCTCGACCCACGGTGGTCCAGCAGACCTGCTCAGTATTCACCCAGGTGCAAAATCCATCAAGAGGATGCATTGTCATTACTTTTTTAATCATGTAACACACCCAGGTGTAGCAGCAACCCAGCTTTCTAATATCTCCCTGGTTTTGATAAATATGTCACATTCCCTGATAACTCTTCCAAATCCTTTAATATCCCGCAGCTCAGTCCCTGATGTCTGGCTGTAACAAAATGTGTGAAGGGAGACCAAATGCCAATAAATTCTCCCTGTCTGCCTCAACTCAGCACATAATCAGCTCCAAGGTAAATGCATGGTAAGTCAGCTATGCGCTGGCAGGGTGGGGAAGAGGGTGGGATGAACCCCCTTTCAGTTTTGTCTTCTTATGGAGCTGACCAAAAGGACTTCTAATTTCAGTCTATTAGGAGAGTGAGAGTTAGGGTTTCCCCCCACCCCCATTTTTTTCCTTTCCCTTTTTGTCCCTTTCCCCTTGGAAGATCAGCCTGCTCTGCTGTTCTGAAAGCGTTGTCTGCTTTATGCTTCAATCTCCACTCCATTAAATCACCTTTCTTCACATTAAATACAGGTCTTCAGGGTGGTCAGAGAGCTTCGCTCTGAGGGATGATGTTATAATGAGGACGACATGTATGAAATATCATTTTTCAGCTCAATCCCAGGCAGACCACGGGGAAGCATGAATGGGGAGGGGGAGAGGTGTACCTCACTTTAGACAAGAGTCAGGCTTCTGAGAGGGCAGTCTCAACCTGGATGGCTGCAGAAGGCTTCTTTACCTCAATCACTCATTCATTCAAACAGCTTGCTACTTACTTATTAAGTGCCAGGCCTTGGGACTCTTTCAGTGAACAAAAGAGACAAAAATCCCTCTTCTGTCAAGAAGCTTCCATACACAGAGGCATTCAAACCCTTCCTGGGGAATGTGTTTAAAGTCCAATTTACATGAAAGCAGAGGAAGAGCCTGATGTGAGGGACTTCAGACACCCACACACACAAATCATCCAGGAGACACTATTCACTGGAGTTAAATAATTTTTTATTTTTTTCCCCATGAGCTCTCTTTTTTTTTTCTTTCTGAGAGCAATTGTCCTTGGAAGCGATTAGCTGTTATCACTGTCTAACACCTTAGTGTGTATTTATTAATTGGCTCCTTTTCCTGCCTAGATAGGAGGGGCCTCCAGGGCTGCTAAAAGACAGAAAAATCCCCAAAAGGCAGCAACAAGAGATGCAGAAGACAATTGTGGCCCGTGTTTCTCATTTGAGTCTCTGGGGGGCCATTTGGTAAAGATGCAGATTACACACACACACTGCCCCGCCGCCCCCACCCAATATGGCCCTACTAAATAAGGATCCTACCCCACCATCTGTCCGGGAGCCCCTGAACTGGCCCTTCCCATGAAACAAGCCAGGGCCATTGAAAGTGAATCTTTAGGCAAAAGACCAGTGACTTAGGCTTTCCAAACCAGGATAAAGCCCATTTGCTAAGCACTTGCATATTAAAACCAAAATGTTGATGCTTCAAACCCACCCACAGGTTCCTAAGAAAGCAGGCCTGACAATCTGATACTGAAAGGACACAGTCTTGAAAAGGATCCCTGGTGACATATTGTCCTGCTACCCATAAGGCCAGCAGTTCAAAACTACCAGCTGCTCTGAGAGAGAGAGCTGAGGCTTTCTACTGTAAAGATGTATAGTCTCAGAAACCTACCAGGGCAATTATACTCCGTTGCCATGAGTCAGAATTGACTCAATGGCAGTAAGTGAGTGGATGGGCTGGAATTGATTTACACCAACTAACACCAAGAACAACTATTTTGGGCAGCAGTGCCATTCTTCTCCTTTATCTAGAATCTGAACTCTCAGCGTCATTAACAATTTAGACAACAGACAAATAATAATAAACTACAGAAGGATAAAGAAAAGCTAACGAAGTTACTTCTGTTTGAGGTTTAGTTGTGTTTTTAGCAAAAAATATGAAATATGAAGGGACTTGCTGAAATTAAATATAAACCTATTTTGCAACCCCAAGTCTTTCTTGCCAAAAAATAATGTCTCACAATAGGAATGGCCTCTGCACTGCCAAGAAAGCATGGCTTCTGTGTTGGATCAGATCAAGATAGCTATAATACCCTGTATTGAGATCACAAAAGAATGTAATGCAGTGCCTTGTAGACAGTCTCATGTACATACACAAAATATTTTCTAAGAGTCTTCAGGAGGCTGTGCTACAGCCTAAGTAGGCTGAATTGCAGCCTAAAACAGAGAGAGATCCATCTCAAAGAGATGTGGGGATAGGCTTTCATAAAATGGAGTGCATCATGTAATCCAGTGCAAGGGAAACCCAGTAAGTTTGGGAAGGAACTGCATTGGCTTGGACTAAACAGCCAGAGATTGTGCCACATAAAAAGAAGGAAGACAATTTATAAAGCAACCCAGACATTATTGTGGAAAAGGAAAAGAGACTTAGAAGACAATCAAAAGCTACAAGGAACCTCTCTCAGGGAGAATGTCCTGTGGCTTCAACTTGTGTGCTCTGGGGGATATTCGGCAGTCACATATAAAATTGTGTATTCAATTTAATCCCTTTAAGGGATTTATTCATGGGCCGTCACCCCAACTATCCTGACAAAAAATCTATCTTGAAAATCACCCTGCAGTGAGGAAGTTAAAGGTAAGAACATGGTACGATCACATGGAGGAAAATTGGGGAGCCAATGCAACAGCAAGAACCAAGGCCCTAGACCTATGAACCAAAGCAAACCCGTCTTGCCCGGTCTTGCTGCCTTAGCAGCTTTGGTCAATGCCATGTGGAGCGGAGTTGAGCTGCCCTGGTCAAACCTTCCTCAAATTACAGAATTGTGAGCAAATAACACACTGAGTGGGATTGAAAGTCACTAGGCAGCAGTAGGTAAGTAAAACATATGGGTCTACTATTACCTATCTGTAAAAAGTCTTTGGCAACTGGTTTATGGAAGACCCAGGCCCTGATTACCTCCCATAAACGTGTATTCTTTATCATAGCCACGGATGCTCATGAAAACATGACAGTTGTGCTCAGGAGAGGAAAAGGCGGGATAAGAACTGAGAAAGACGGTCATGTGACCTGGATATTGCTCGAACACTCCATTCTCCTCGGTGTCTTGGAAGAAGTAGAGGGATGAGAACCTAAAGCTGTAAATATTGTGTGGATTAGAAACATGTTAAGTTTGGGGTGAGGGCAGAAGGTGCAGTTTTAGTCCTATAAAGAGTTCCAGTCTCTAAAACCCACATGGGGAGTGTTACCCTGTCCTATAGGGTCACTGTGAGTCTAAAGGGATTCAACAGCAGTGAGGTTATTTGTTTTTAGATTCGTTGGCTGATTTGTTTCATGGCTGAGGAAAGTGGAACCCAGAGAGGTGAGATGCCTTGCCAAGGATATACAGTGAACGACTGGCAAAGCCAGGGTGGGAACCCAGGCCACCCACTCTGGAGTCTGGCCCTCCCCGACTTTTGACCCAGCCTCTCAGGAGCTCTGATTTATCACAAGTAATTTTCCCCGATGTATTTCGTCATCCTCAGTGTGTCCTTAGTCTAGAATCCCTGCTACGCGCTTTGCCCTTTACATGACATTGCTGGAATTGGAAATAGCAGTGACCTGCCCTCTGACCTTCTTTTCTGTACCTAGCTACAAATGGACAGATTTTAAACAGTTCACAGTTTATCACCGGCCCATGTACCACCCTGGGAGCAGCATTAGGGTAGATAATAAATCACGAGTAGTCCTGCACAAGGAGATGGAGCCCTCGTGGCTGAGTGGTTACAAACACCAACCGCTCCAGGTGCAAAAAAGGCGCTTTTAATTCCAGTAAAGAGGTAACAACCTCAGAAACCCAGATGGACAGTTCATTCCGCCTGTAGCCAACCTCACTGCATGTGTTTGTTAAGATGTTGGAGGACACAGTGGATTGAGGTGTGACAAATGCGCTGATGTTGGACTTGTAGACTTGGGCTGCACTGGTTTGGGATTTTTTCTCCATGTACTCTAATGTACTCAGACTAACCCAAGTAATATAAGAAAAGGCAGGACACAAATAAGCACCCGTTTCCGTTTAGGAAAGTCACTAAACAGTGAAAAGCTATTTTCCTCCATGCCATCTCTGGGTGACACAAACAATTAAGTGCTCAATTCATAACTTAAACGATCATCTGAACCCATACCGTGGTACCTCAGAAGGCAGACCTGGTGGTTTGCTTTTGAACCCTCACAGAGCCTTGCAGCCCCTATCTCACAAGGTTCAGTTTGGCTCTGCACACCTGGTAGTTCCATGACTTGGAATCTACCCAACAGTAACAGTTTGGATGCAAGTATACTCAGTCCTGAGTTATGACCGGCCCCATCCTGACGATTCTGTCATGAGGCAGTTCTGACCGAAGTCAAATACCTCATGATACTAGCTTTTCTTTTCTTATTTTTTTCCACAGGTAGTTAAAAGACTTTATTAGGAAGGCTTTGAAGTCAAAAGTAACACTCTTGATAGAATTGTCTTTCATCCTTTAAGTCGGCTCTGCAAATATATAATCAGTGATTTAGCTGTAAGATCAAAGATACGTTAATTTATTTAAGATAAAATATATATTAGTTTTTAAACTTTATTCCATAAAGTACATATTTCCCTATAAATTCCCTACTTATACAAAAGAGGTAAAAAATAAAAACAAACACAAAATATAAAATCCCCAACAAAACAGTAACTGGGCATCTTTTTAAAAATTGTAAAAAACTAACAAGAGAAACTAATGTGTGTATTTGTTAATATTAAAAAAAGTGAAAAATCTCTGGATGGGGGACTCCCACCCCCTAGCTTTATATATCTCACCGTCATCAGTCTGTGGGGCTTGAATACTATGGATATAAACTTACAGCTACAATGGCATTAGAGGTGTGTGGTATAGCATGAGTGCATGCTACTTATGATAAACTTTCTAAAAACAGAAAGTGAAGCAGACGGTCATAATGCAGCTCATCATAAGTGGAATACAGCACAACTCAGAGATTGTGTTTTCTGGGTCTTTGAACTGATATGAGCCAATTGAGATGTGGGCTGATGAACTGAATGTGAAATTGACCTGTTTTTTAAAAGCTTGAATGATCTGGAGGTTAAATGGAATGGGGGAAAGTGTGGTTTAAATCCTTGGAATAGTGATTTGGGGACCTTTCAGGAACCTGTTTCATGATGCCAATTTACTTCCAACACTGTGGATAGTGACACACATTCAATGAAGCAAGTGCTTGACTGCCAACTTTGAGCCGGCTCTATTACTGCCTACGCAGCCTCTCCAGCCATTTCCTTGCAAACTGGCATATTTTTTTAGCCAAGTAAGCTTCTAGTGGCTTATTTTTTCAATTTCCATAAAACACATTATTTAATAACAATTTTTAATCTCCACAAATGAAAATGTGGTTATAAAGTATAAACACCAGGGTTATTGGGTAAAAGGGACTGCAGGGCACAGGGTACTAGGAAATTCAGAAGCCTAGGGATTTGGGTGGAAACACTGATTGAGGCACACTAAGACACTGCTTGACGTGGAATAGCCCTCATGTGGACCTACGACGTGTGATATCTAGGCAGTGAGCCCTCCTACTCAGTCACAATCACCGACTCCTCAGAACTGTTTTGGAGTCAGGGGAGACTGCATATAATGTCCCCAGAAAGGATCAGTGTCTAGGCTGTAGTCTGAACGCATCAATATATTAAAGATACTTGCTTCTGTTTGCATCACTTTTATCCCTATCATTCTTCTCATGCAGCCAAAACTCAGTCCCAGGCGGATGGCAACTACAGTAACCACACTGTTCTGTCTGACTTCTACGTTAGGACACATAGACCATCTGAATAAACCCTTTGATTCTGTGTCCCTCTCCTTCCCATAGACAAAAGTGCAGCCAGCACCAGACCTTAAACCTGCAGACTAAAGGTTTGTCAAAAGTCTAGAAAGAGCAGTCAATACCCTGAAAACCTAGCCTGCAGAAGAGAAGACACAGAATCAAAAGCTACAACTGAAAAAAAAAAAAAAAAGCTCCAGGTGGGTGTCATTCAGACAACCAATTCCAATGAAAACACTTGAGCTTCTCACAGTGTAAAATTGCTTTTACTTCTATACTATTGTAATTCAAACAGTTTCCCATATCTCACCTCCAAATGTAACTCCAGCAGATTCAAGTATATTGAGGAAGAGGCAATTATTCTGGTGTTTCCCCTGCACCGATTATGGAGCATCAAACAGTTTTACTATTCTCAGCTCATGCCTTAGATTTTCAACTATTTGAATGTGAAGGAAATCTTAACATGCCGCATTTCACTGGCTGCCTTCTGTGTTGCCTCACCCAGATTTACGTTTTTCATTTTGAGAGTGCCTCAACATGGTTTTTTTTGTTTGTTTTTTTGGTCAAGGGGCATTGTCATTTTCCATCTTCAGATACATATGGGAAATTTTACATCCTGCATGTTCCCGTATACAATAATTACATTAAACAATGGAGCTTTCTGTATCTTCCTGTTTTTCACAACAGGTTATGCTCACTCATATTGTTAGCTTATCATGCCAAATGTCCAAAATGCACAGGTGGTGTTAATTGAAGGGCGGAATGATTCATGCATTGGTCACTTTAGCATTGCAAGTTCTTGAGCATCTTGATTTTGAAATTCAGTAAAGTGAGATGATGCCTTAGCCAGTTAAATGTTACTCCTTCCAAACTTCACGTACACTCAGACATATCTGAGCAGAAGCCACATTATCTACGTGAAACAGCTTTGGGTGCTCCCCAGCTATATGCAGATGCCCACCAAATATGAGATTATTTTGCTTTCTCTGACTTTGCTCTTAATAGCAGTCAGCCTCATTCCATCTCTTTTGTAGATGGTTGTGGATTCTGGGGGGCCTATGGCATAATGGTGGGCTTATGAGATTAAAAAGATCTTTTAGGGAAGTTTTCTTGATGTGCATTTAATATTTAATTACAACTCTCTTTTATACACGTGTGTCTGTGGATTTCAACATTTCAGTGAACAGATTAGCACATTCCCATAGCGGAGTGAACCTCCCTTCCGTCATCTGGTCCCAAGTATTCTTGATATTGGTCAGGAGTGTTACCTGGAGTTGTCTCAGCAGGTTTCCTGCCATGGGCAGTAGAGCTACCACAGTGGTCAGCACAGCAGTTCTCGCTGACCAGGCACTGCAGTCCTTATCCAGGCTCCTGTCCTCACTTCTTTCTTCACTTGGTCCAGAGCTGATGGGTCCTTAGCATTCCTGCAGGTCAGCTTTCTCCCTGAGGTTAGTTTTATGTCTGGACTCACACTGACTCTCCCTCACTGTGAAAAACTTTGGAGGTAGAGAGTGCTACAACTTGAAGACAATCTGAATTGGGTACAGTGGAAGGAAGTATGATCTATAGATATAGATAATTATATAGATATTATATTGAGATATATTCCGCAATAAAATACTGATTAAGAAAGAAATCTGCCTGAAAGACAATGAAGGTATTGAACAGAGTGTAGGCTTCACTCTTTCCACATGAAGAGAAAGATACTTAAAGCAGACTTCTATTCAAAATAATTGAAGCAAGAAAGTAAAAGTTATTTGTCCCATGTAAAGGAGGGAATTGTCAAGTCAATTCTTTTTGATGGGTGTCTGTGATGTGTGTGATAGGAAAGCTTACAGCTGTTGGCAATTGTTGAACATGATGATAATCTAAGGCCACTGAATCATTCATGAAAAGAATTGTTGAAAATTTATTTTGTTGCCTATACATGTACCATGAGAAAAATAAATTAAAAATGAAAGATAATTTCTTCATGCATAATCAGAAACTGATGGAAAGTCTTGCTGGTACAACACTTCAAAACACTAGCTAAAATATTGAGCTGGAAAAGAGATTATGATATAAGCCAGAAATTTGAAATTGAAAAATTGTTAGCAATGGAATAGTCTTTATTTAATATTTAATTATTTTCTCATTTTTTTCTCCAAAACCATTTTATTTGGTGCTTATAATCATATCAATTCTTAGTTTAAGTGCATCAAGCAGCATTGAACAATTGTTACCAGAATCAGTTTCAAAACACCCCCTTCCTTCTTGAACTCCTTGGCATTAGCTCCCTTTTATCCCCGCCACCCCCTACTGTAGGCCCCAGAATCTCTTATTCTCTTTGCTATCTCGATGTGTTCATCAATTCTGGGTGTCATCTAATGTAAAACAGATAAACAAAGAACAAAAATTCAAGAATGTTACCGCCCATGACAAAAATACATCTGAGATAAACCCAAATAGGAATTGGAAATTGAAGAAGCAGGCAGTCCAAGTGCAGTCTGCTGCCCTTCCCCAGAGTCCATCACAGACCCAGGTGTGCTTAGGACCAAATGTGTCAGGCTGGCTACTGGAATGTGATGACCTTGCTGTCTGACTGCCTTTCCCAAGGCTTCTGGATCTAAAAATACTCTTTAGTAGCTGGCATCCTACAACACACCTACCTTCTTCTGAACATAAGCCAACATTCCCCAAACTGATTGTTACATAAATTACATGGAATATACAAAACAACAACAACAAAACCATATCACTGCCTTCCAGTAGATTCCACCTTATAGCACAGCCTTCCAGTAGATTCCACCTTATAGCACAACCTTATTTCTCTATCTCTGCTGTTGAGGAGGGAACACTGTTCTTCACTTTCAGCACAAAGGAGGGATGCTTGCAAACCTCCATTCCTGCACTGGCCACAGTGTGAAACCACTGGCTGTGGAGACTGGTGCCCATTCCTGATGATGAGCCGGCTCTGTCTCTTCTCTCTGGGAGAAAACTATTGCATCCAATGCCTGTGAATAAGGTGTGCTTTTTCTGGTGACCTCAGACATTGGTTGAACGGAAATATTCTGTTAAGTCGTCCTTACACTATAAAAGAAGGGGAAAATGCAAATGGATGGAAGAATAAGGTTATTTTTATCAAGCTACTTTGTAAATTGAAGCACAACCAGAAAAAATATCTTTAAAAGGAAAACCATTAACATGTTAATAAATATAAACAATATCATAAATGATGTCACAGAAAAGATGAGATTATTAACCTAAAAACACAATGTAGGAAATTCTATGAAGACCATGGTAATGGGAAAAAAAACAATTCCTGACAATAGTATTAAATATGTTTAAACAAAATACAGAAAATAAACTAATGGACATAAGCAACCAAAATAAGATTCAAATTGGAAACACAATTAACGTAACTCACTGGCACTGACTCATAGTGACTGTCTAGAGTAGAGTAAATCTGCCTCTTAGAGTTTTAGGCACTGTAAAACTTTTTTAATTGAGAAATTGGCAATTTTATTATGAAATATATAATAGATAATATTATATCGATGTTAGATTTCTTATTTAATTTTCAATATTATTTTGTTAAAATAATTTTTGAAAGTATTCAAAATAAAAATATTTTAAAACATTTTTTCAAAACCAATATGTTTTAACATTTTATTTCTTTCAAACAAAAACCCTTTTATTAAGACCTAATCCAGACATCATCCCATTCTACAGTTAAATTGTATCCAGCAGTGTTTTAGAGTTAGAAAACATGTTTTTTCCTTCTTCAACTCCTATTAACTCCCCCATCTCTCTTGCTGAAACCCCCAGGAACCCTTATTCTGTAGAGTCACCCACCCTGTGCTTCATACATTAAGAAACATATAAAAATATATGAGGATCAAAAGTGCTACCAACAATAACAAAACACAGCAGAAATAATCCCTTAAATTTGTAAAAATCACATAAAATGTTAAAACCCAGATTCAGCACAAAATTCATAAAAGGAGAGATCAAGTGAAAAGTTTTAACCATCAAAGTCAGATGTGTCACTCTGAAATTCTATAGTCATCTCTCCAAAACTCTCTGATCACCAGCTTTTTCCACCCCTCAGTTACGGTCAGAGGGAAATCACAGGAGGTGTATTCCCTGTGGAGATCCTGCAAATGTATTTTGAGCTTCCACTGTCATCCATGGCCTTCTGCATGCCAGAATCTCACAAGTTAAGCTCTGATACTATTTAAAAATTTTTGTTTTTTAAGCTCTGATACTATTGGCTTCTTTGGATTTGGATTATATAATTTACATTCCTTGTAAATCTTTTTAAAGCCTCATCTGTCTCCCTTGGAGTGGCTGATGCTTTTGAACTGCTTACCTTTGACTTAGCATCCCAGTGTGAAATCCACTATGCCACCAGGGTAGTGGAGTTGTAAATAACCTTTATTTGCATATATTATATATTAGTTATTTATTATACTTTGTTCTCCTGATTGAAAAACATATAGCTGTAATTTAATTAGGACTGGTACATTTATTAAATTTTAAATGTTAAATAATTTTAAAATTATTTAACATTTAAAATTTTAAAAAACGGTTTCAGATTATTTTAGGTAATTACACTTAGCTGACCATTCTGCACCTCAGGCCATCAAAGATGCTGGGTGTTTTTGAGTCACTTTTACTCATGAAGACTTACAGCAAATAAGTAAACTTCCAAGTCCTGAACCATCCTCACTTGCTCTTAAGTTTGATACCATTTTTGCAGCCACTCTGTCTGTGCTTCTAACTGAGCGTTTTCCTCTGTTTTGCTGACACTCTACCAAACAGGATGTCCTTTCTCTAGGAACCAGTTCCCCTGATCACAGATTCAAAATACGTGTGAAGTCACACTATTCTCAGTTCTAAAAAGCATTCTGAGATATGAGTGTGGAATGTCCTCCTCTTATGACACATTTGCTTTCTTTTGGAAATCAAAGTTTTCATTCCAACAAGCGTTCACTTCCTTGGGACTCCAATGAGTAATCTTACAAAGGAGTCCGCGAACCAGACAGCTCATTCCAGTTCACCTGTTCCCCTCTGTGCCTGGAACACTTGTTTTTGCATCAAGGGAGACAGTGGAGAGCAAGCATTATGAAGGATATGCCACAAGTTTAACCCCAGAAGTCACCCATTTATTTTCTCAGACTTAGAGATCTTTAGTCAATTATCACACACAGTGCACAGGGAGCATTGTAGAAAGAACTCCAGAGGCCTGCCCGGGCTGTAATAGATCAGCGAGCTCAGGACATTTGAAATCATGCTTTGCACTCATGAATCTGTGCATGCCTGTATTTCATTGTCAACAGATTTTGAGTAACAGATAGGATGAGAATGACCATGATAATCAGTTTGTAGAGAAGGAAAATCGGTCATACAAGATGAGTATGAAGGATCAGAGTAACTTTAATATTTGTTCCTCCGTTCACGTATGCAGGGAGGAAATTAAAAAGCCTGTAAATTTAGAGGTGAGTGGAGAGAAAAAAAATTGTCCCTGGTGTGGCTGAGAGGTAAGAGAGGAAACCCTCATTCCACAGGAAATCCTCCCTGTCATTCATGTGTCTGTCTAGGACTGGGTGTGTGTGTTCAGTGGGTCCTGCACGCCCCCTGCTGCCCAATGTGTTCCCTGCAGGGGAGGCTTGTGTCGGCTCACATTGACTTCCCTCACTGTTCCTTGCACAGGAATACATGGCGGTGTCCTTAGCAGTCACGGAGCTCAGCTGCAGGGAGAACTGATTCCTCCATGTGTCTCTGGTGATGGAAAGTCGGCTCAGGAATGACGGGTTATAATCTGTACCACCATCATAATCTCTGTATCTCATCCACCACAGTCCTTTCTCTCAGGTCTGGCAGATCCAGTTCCAGTCGTAACCAATGCTGGTGATGGAGACACCAGAGACAGTGCAGGTGAGGGACAGCTTCTGGGAGAGTTTCACCAGTGCTGGCCCTGACTCCTGAGGCGGCACCTGGGACAGGACGCCTGTAAATAAAAATAATTGGAATATGTCAGTCACTTGCAGTTACAACCATCCTCATAGAATCAACACTGATATATGAGACCCTCAGGTTGGGGAACTGTCACCAGGCACAGAACTCACAGAAATGGCATCTTTAGACCACAGTTCTGCTTTCCCAAGGGACCCACAGCCCTGTCAGAAGAGAACTGATAGCTTTCAGTACCCAAGGCTGGGATTTTAACCTAGTGCCTGCAGAATGATTTGCATAGGAGGGAACCCTGTGTTTATCAATAGAGGTTCTTTTGTTTCTTCTGAGGCCATTGTAGGGTAATTCTTCTTTTGAACTTATTTGTGTGTTAGGCTGCAATGAGAGATCTCTTTTCCTAAGAGGTGTGTGTGAATGGCCAAAGGAAAACCCAGCATTTCTGAGCCCAGTGTTCTCTCCCTCCAGCCTTCATTGCTCCTGCCCTGACTGAGGCTCCCGTATATCCTGTGTGTTGAGGACTGGACAGTATGGAATTATCCTGTGTGTCGAGGACTGGGCAGTATGGAGTTCCTTGAAACCATCAGGTCCACCCGAGAGTATCATCATTGCCCCACACTCTCCAACACCCATGTCTTCTTTAGACACTGATGCTGTGAGGCAGAACTATGGGCTGTCACTCTACGTGCCAAAGCCTCTCTCGACCCTTACAGGAAGTTGGAAGCTGCTTAAGGCTAAAGGGCATGCTCACATTCAGGTCTTTCTGAGAGGAAGCCGGCACACCTGGTTGAGACGCCATCTAGGTCAGATGGGCTTGATTCAGCCAATGGGTTTAACCAGTATGGTCGACCACGCCTCCCAACTGGGGCCCTGAAAATGCCAAAAACTTTGAGACTACGCCTCTCTCCCAGCAGACACTATGCAGTTCAGTGCCTCCCGGCACTTAATAATTTAAGTATAAATTATTTCAGGAATTGAAAAATCATGCTTTGTTTTGAGTTGTTTTCTCTTCAAAAGATATTTGGCGTCAGATGTGCACACATACAGTTTCAACCAACTGGCATTTGGGGAAAAATACAACAGTGGAGAGAAACGGAATGTGTTGAAAGAAGCACATTGAGGGTAGAATTTAATGACATTGAGAGAAAACTGGGCCTTCTGGGATTGATTTCAACTTATCCCAAGTTTGATGTGTTTCTCCCTGTCTTCTCAGGAAGAACGATGGATTTTCATTTTCAGGGCAGGAAAATAAGAGATATTTGAACTGCCCTTCCAGAGGAGTTCCCGGAGAGGCTCTCGGCTTGGGTAAATTGGGAAAGTCTAGACACAAGAGGAAACAAGCACTCAGCACCCCTGTCCTTGCTCCCATGGCAAAAACTGTGTCCCCTGTACCCTGAGCTCCCTCTGCTTCCCTCTTGGTCTCCTGACGCTTGAGATGTTTGTCCACGTTCCTTTCACCGTGCCTCCTGGTACTTTTCCCACATAATACATGCCAGTGTCTCCAGGTTTCAGATTATTGCTAAAACATGCTTAGCTGGCTGAGCTATCATGGTTGCAGTGTGTTGATTTTGAAGACGGGGCTGTTGCTAAAATTGTCATCACTAGGCTTCTTTGCCACATAACACACGCTTTGTTTCCCAGAGCCTGATAGATCTAGAAACTTGCTATCTGCAGACATGGCAGTGAGACATAGCCCTCTGAGAAAGCTTTCTGAGCCCATCACTGGTCTGTAGCAGCTCTACCTGCACTATTACACCTAGGAGTACAGAGGAGATCTAATTTAAAAGAGTTCTAAGATGAAAAGCACTGTGTTTGATGTTCAAGGTGCTCACAGGGTAAGACATCCATGTCACCAAGAAGAATCCAGAAGGGTGTCACCGTCACAGGTATCTCTGATCAACATGGGAAGAATATGAGTTTGAGTTGTGCTGCCATATTTTACACTGCAGGTGATCCACGTGTGCTTTGTTTGTGGAAGCAGAAGGTTGGCTCCGAGTAGGAAAGGCTGAGCAATGGCGCCTGGAGGGGATGTTCCTGACCCGCGTTCTGTGATTCAATCTCTCCTCTTCATCATTCACACTGACTGTGGACAAACAAGTCCTCCCTGAAAACCATGGGCAGTTTGGTAGAAATGCACGTGGTTGGCCTGAGCTGTGAGCCACAATGAAGGAAATTCCCGAGGATGCCATTTTCCTTGGTGACCTTCTTTCTTGGTAGCTCCATCCTATCCTAAGGACAAGGTTAGTCTATGAGAGATTCAGGCTATTGGGTAAAGTGAGGGTAAAATGATGACTATTTCTGAGCATCCACTTCTCTTAAAAAATAACAAAATGACATTTTATTGATAATTTATCCACATAATATACAATTCAGTAATTCAACCATATCAAAAGGGTTGTATAATCCTTACCACAATCAATTTTACATTATTTTCTCCCCCATAATCATTATCATTTATGTAACTTTTTATTTTGCAAAAATATACACAAGAAAGCAGTTACCAATTCAACAACTTCTACATGTGTGCTTCGGTGCCACTGACCATTCTTTTTATGTTGTACAACTATTATTTTTATTCTTCTGTGAATTGCTACACACCCATTAAAATGAATTCACTGTCCCCTAAGCAAAAATTCTTCCTCCTTCACGCACAGTAAAAAGTTTGGTTTCTTTTTAAAAATAATTTTCTTGATATAATTTTCACACTTCCCTTGTTAAACCAGACCTAAAAAGAGTTCCGTATGCATCATCACAATCAGTTCTAATGTTTCCTCCTGCCTCCCGCACCCTCTGATCACTCCCCAATTACCTTCTCCCTCCCCTTCCAGATAAACCATTGCCTCAGTGGTTGTCTTTATGTATCCACTTCTTCTGTGCTCCAAACAGGAAACAAATAACAGAAACTATAAACAAATACAGAAAGATAGAATAATAGCGCTGGAGGCTCAGGGAATCCAGGGTGGACGATACCTTCAGGACCAGGGGCGTGAGGGGCGAGGCTGGGAGAGTGGAGGGTGAGTGGGTTGGAAAGGGGGAACTGATTAAAAGGATCCACATGTGACCTCCTCCCTGAGAGATGGACTGCAGAGAAGGCGGGGAAGGGAGACTCCGGGTAGGGCAAGATATAACAAAATAACAATCTGTGGATTATCAAGGGCTCATGAGGGAGGGGGAAGCAGGGACGGAGGGGAAGAAAAAGAGGACCTGATGCAGAGGGCTTAAGTGGAGAGCAAATGCTTTGAGAGTGATCAGGGAAAAGAATGTACGGATGTGCTTTATACAATTGATGCATGTATATGTGTGGATTGAGATAAGAGTTGTATGAGCCCCTAATAAAATGTACAAAAAAGAAAGAAAATGATTAGGGCAAAGAATATACAGATGTACTTTATACAATTGATGTATGTATATGCATGGATTGTGATAAGAGTTGTATGAGCCCCTAATAAAATATTTTAAAAATAAATAAATAAAGCATACAAAAAAGGGGGGAGCACCCACTTCTCTTCTCATTTCGTCCTCCTCATCTACCTTGGTGGTTGTGGAGTCTCACCTGTCACTTTCCAGGTACTCGATAGAAGTGCCCATGGTTTGTGACAAGATTTAGCTAGATCAGTGCTCTAGGTGATCTTATTCTGAGGACAGGATCTTATAACATGGCTCTGCACAATCCTCGCCTTCATGGGGAGATCACTAAAGATAAGGGCATTAGAGCAAAGTGTGGTGAAGAAAGCAAATGGCGCAAGGCTATCGATTATCTGGGGTCTTAAAGGTCTTGTTATCAAACAAGCACCAGTCTAATTGAGGCGTCAAGTAAGTCCACACTGAAGAAGCACATCAGCCTGTGTGATCCAAAGATGGTGACAACAAAATACAAATATGATGAAGGGAAAAGTTTCAGAGCTACAATTGTGAACCTCCAATTTGTTAAAGGCTAAGTGGACAGTGGAAACTCAAAGTCCATCTGGAGAATATCTAGTCATATTAGGCATTTGGCAGATCCTCTTGACAAGTTTTATTATCAGACAGAGATGACTGCAAACTTGATCATAGTGGATCAGACCATGGCATAATATGATACTTGGTCAGTTGACCTACCTCTTGACCCAACCTGAATTTGCTCTAGGGTCAAGTATTTCTCACTTGTTCTACAACAGATCCCCACCCACCTCTGGACTTTAAAATACTGAAGGTGAACTTTCCTTTCTTACTCTTTACTTTCATTTTTATAATGTTTTTATTCTCTTCCTGCTGTTTTGTTTTTGTGTTTTATTGTTTCTATGTGTTTTATTGTTTCTATTGGGTTTCCAAGTGTGTTAAGCACAGAAGGAGTGGATACTTAGAGACAATAACTGATACATTGGTCTGGGGCATGTGGGGAGCAAAGGAGTCAGGAGGGTGAGGGGATTTGGGGAGCAAGCAATGAATGCAAGAGGGGGAGGGAACATAAGAATTTGTTATGATATAGGTATATATATATTTATAATTCTTTTAAAAAGTGATTTAACTATGCAAGTGTATTACATGTGAATATTATATTAAAAACCCCTACATTAAAAGCCATCAAGAAGGCAAGGCCCAGGATGATGTAGAATAGCTGCTGCTTCAGAGAGGGGTTCCTGCATAACCGAGGATGAGGCTCCCAAACCCAGTCCCAATGCCGGCTCCAGAGACACCACTCCAACTGTTCCAGTCCCGGCTCCAATGAGCTTGGCTGCTATGTCAATGTCCCTTGAGATGGTGCTGACTAGAAGCTTCGACAAGGGATCAGTGAGGTCAGGGAATGTGGGACTCTCGAGCTGATGAAGTGCTCATCTGTCAGTGTCTCCAGTTATTTCGGCACCTACACAGACAAGGGTCGAGTAAACAACTGGGAGGTGTTCCTGACCAAGGAAAGGGTGGAGATGAATTTGGTGCAGGCATACATTTTCAGGGGATGAGGAGTAGTGTCAGGGGAGTTGCTCTTGGTGCAGAGAAGATAGACAGCTCTACACCTATTCTTGATATGACTGAATTATTGAATTGAAGCATATGTACATGAAGTTCCAATAAAATTGTTTTAAGGAAGAATGTTGTCTGTTACTTATGCAGACCTTCAGAAAGGGCTTTGGTTAACAGGCTCATGGCCAAGAGTCTCTCTTTGTGAATAAAATTCTATCAGCACATGGCTATGTCCTTCTCTACTGCTTGCTGCTATTTTCACACTCCATCAGTTGGGTTCAGTAATAGTCTCCAAGAGTATATGACCAGTGGAATCATAAAGTATGATTTTCAGGCCTTTTTCAAAAAAGAAATTTGCTGATCCTTGATCTAGGGAAAGAGTCAGGAAGAAAAACAGCAAGACTTTCGGAAATATATAATTTTAAACTATAATGATTATTTGACAGAATATAATATTTTAAAATTTTCACTTGAATGGATAGGTAAGAACTACCTACCATGGTTGTACAGTGGTGACTTGCCCAGTAGTTAAATGAAAAGTCAATCATTCAGACCCAGCAACTGCTCTGTGGGAGAAATTTTTGTTAGAATAACCTCATAAGGAACTACAGGCTTGGTATTCTTATATGAGAAGTTCTCATCTGTCCTATAGGATTACTAGGAGTTGGAAATGATCAGTTTTAGCAGACTTTTAGTTTGGGTGAAAAGCAACTTTTTTCAATATATTATACTTGAATAAATGACACCAATTTTCAAACCACCAACTTTACAGCCATTAGTTGAGTCCTTAACAGTTAGCACTACCCAGGAACTTCACTGAGTCTGCCTGAAAGCTATTCGACTGTGGCAGTTAAGTGATTTCCTGTCAACTTGCAAAGGAATGAACTCTAGCCTGTCAATCAGTTTGCAGCTAAATGACCTAATTTGGAGGTGCAAATAAGATAAACATCTCACTAGAGGCCACATACATTCTCTCCATGCGAGGCATTCCTGTTCACAAGTCACATGGAGCTACGCAAATAGCAGCCAGAGCCTTGGAGCTGGAGGAGTCCCATGGAAACCCATGTTAGCACTAAGATGCTTTCAAGGCCACTGGATCCACAAGACCTTCCACCCACTAACTAGCCTGTGATCTGCCTGTACTCAGCGTTGTTGCATATGTTGCATGAATCGAGAGGAATTTACAGATTGGTGTCAGACATATGGACTACTATTGGACTTATAAGTTTGATCTGTCCTGGGCTGGTATGCTTTCTCAATTTACAATTGCTGCTTCTATAAAGCTCTTTCTATACACATAGAAGTGCCTATGAATTGATTTCTACAATCCACCCAGACTAACATACTGACCTCAAGACATATGCTGATCACCCCTGACAGAGTAATATACACTCCCTGTAGAACAAGCTCATTTGTTTGTTTTCCTCTCCAACAGAATGTTTTCTCTTCTTACAACTTTGAATCCACAAATATTAAGGGTAGGCACTGAATCATAAACAATATAGATTCCAAGTGGGAAACTATGAGATGAAGAACCCTGGATCAAAGTAAGAAACCTGACTTGAAACTCCCTCTCCAAATGCTCCAGAGTCAGAATGCTTCCTTCTTTTCAGGCCCTTACAGCACCCTACAATACACAGCTCCCTCCCTGCATGGGCGGTTCGTATCTGTACTCACACTGACTTCCCTCCGTGTGTCTTACCCACCGTAATACATGGAATTGTGATTGACTTTTAGACTGTCCATTCGCTGATACAGTGTGTTCTTGGCAATGTTTCTAGAGATGGTACACCAGCCTTCACGGAATCTACATAATATGCGATAGCAATAGTACTAATATGTGAAACCCACTGTAGGCCTGGAGCATGACTGATACAGGTCACAGCAGTGCTACTGAAAGTGAATCCAGAGATTGCACAAAAGAATCTCAAAGACATCTTAAGCTCCCTCAAGTCTCCTTCAGACCCAGCCGGTTGCACATTAGTGTTGACACTTGCAAACACAGAATATGCTGGTCATGAAAACCATGACATATTTCCAGTCTCCTGCTCCACACACTAGCTCTCAATAAAATGACTTGTTAAAATACCTGAGTGAGACAAGTCTGTGTTCATACAAACTACTGAATGGGCTTACCTGGGGACTCTGGTACTGAGGATCTTTTCCCAGAGCTGTATGGTTGGGAATGGTGTGGATTTTATTAGCAGAAGGGGGGGGGGGCGGTATTTGCATATCTTCCTAATATACAGTGGCAACTATGGCTGAATATTTTCAAAATGCTCACTGTTCCACCTTAAACGTAAATGAGTCTCCCAGAAGGATTCATTGGGATTATTACTTGGAAATGGTTCCTTATTATGTGATTGCGATACACAGAATACAGTCCTATTCATATTGTTTCATACACAATAAGCGATTTATATATAGCTGATTTAAGACAGTATGTATGCTCATTTGCTTAACATATTTCACTCAATTTATTTCATTTATGTGGCAATAGACCCATAAGTTTATATCTAGTCAGCATGAATTGATTTTAATGCTTAACATCTTAGAGAAGGAACACGCATATACATCAATTTATCTCTTTTTAGACATTTAGGTTATTTCTCATTTCTGGTTTTATAATGAAAGTTACTATTTGGGTTGAAATAAAAGAGAAGAGAAAAAAGCATTCACATTAATATTACAAGAAATCACAGTAACAGACATGGCCTTACAGTAAACTTTTCTTCAACACAATTGTAATATTAACAATAAATATCATATTTTTAGTGAGAGCGTTCCCATTAGGACAGAAACACACCAAAGTCTTAACTTTGCTAGAGAAGATGTCTTAGATGACATTGGAACTGCATAAAGATTTTTCTAAAATATTTAATAGTTTAAAGCCTCTTGTGTCAAAGTCAATAGGATCTCCCAGAAGCACAGACTTACGACAATACTTGTTTTATTGCAGAACAGAGAGTATGTTGTAGGACAACAGATGCTAAAGGATGGTTTTGGGTCCAGAAGCCCTGGGAAAGGTAGTCAATCTGCAAGATCTTCACGTTCAAGTAGCCAGGATCACACATTTGGTCCTAAAATAATAGTAGAATTTCCAATTCTACTTTCACATCCCTTGTCCTTTGGTTAATCTCTTCATTTTTTCATATGCTATAATTATATAATGATGTATGGCTAGTACTCTTGTTTTAAGAGTGATTTTAGTGCAATTAAACAAATAATATATTGAATATAGACTTTACTTATTCCATTGATAATACTGTTCATATTTCAAGGCTCTGAATTATATGAAAATCACTTTTCCTTTTCAATATTTTAAAGTGTAATTTGAAATGTTGCTGTACCCACAGATTTCCATCAGTTGTGCCCGGCTATCAAAAGAGATAGTTACTGGGGTCTTAAAGGCTTGAAGATAAACAAGCGGCCATCTAGCTCAGAAGCAACAAAGCCCACATGGAAGAACACACCAGCCTGTGTGATCACGTGGTCCTGAAGGGATCAGTTATCAGGCATCAAAGAACAAAAAATCATATCATTGGCTGCACATCTCCATGATACGATCGCCGAAGACAAACGGGTGCGTAAGCAAATGTGGTGAAGAAAGATGATGGTGCCCAGCTATCAAAAGAGATAGTGTCTGAGGTCTTAAAGGCTTGAAGGTGAACAAGCGGCCATCTAGCTCAGAAGCAACAAAGCCCACATGGAAGAAGCACACCTGCCTGTGCGATCACGAGGTGTCAAATGGACCAGGTATAAGGCATCATGCAAAAAATATATATATACCATAGTCAATGAAGGGGGAAGTGCAGAGTGGATACCCAAAGCCCATTTGTCGGCCACTGGAGATCCCCTCACAGAATGGGTTAAGGAGAGGAGATGGGTGAGTCAGGGTGCGATGTAGTACCGATGAAGAACGCAGCTTTCCTCCAGATGCTGGATGCTTCCTCCCCCCAACTACCATGATCTGAATTCTACCTTGCAGGACTGGGTAGGGCAGATGTTGCACACTGGTGCATATGGGAGCTGGAGGCACAGGGAATCCAGGGTGGATGATATCTTCAGGACCAGGGATGTGAGGGGCGATACTGGGAGAGTAGAGGAAGAGTGGGTTGGAAAGGGGGAACCGATTACAAGCATCCACATGTGACCTTCTCCCTGGGAGACAGACAGCAGAGAAGGGGGGAAGGGAGACTCCGGATAGGGCAAGATATGACAAAATAACAATCTATAAATTATCAAGGGCTCATGAGGGAGGGGGGAGTGGGGAGGGAGGGGAAAAAAAGAGGACTTGATACAAAGGGCTTAAGTGGAGAGCAAATGCTTTGAAAATGATTAGGGCAAAGAATGTACGGATGTGCTTTATACAATTGATGTATGTATATGTATGGATTGTGATAAGAGTTGTATGAGCCCCTAATAAAATGTGAAAAAAAAGATTTCCATCAGTTTCTGACGATGTGTGAACAAATATATCTGTCATTTATTTTAAATTTTTCTCATTGCACATATATATTCAAAAATATTTTCAACATACGTTTCATGCATAATTCAGTGGCATGAGATTTATCATTGCTTCAACGATTACCAACATCTGTTAATTTCCTGTCACACTTAACAGAAATTGCGGAAAGAACTCCGACTTAACCCTTCCACACTACCATGGAATAAATTACTCTATCAATTTCTTGTTTCACTTGTTTTGAATAGAATTCTGATTGAAGTACTTTTCCTCTTCCTCTGGAAAGAAAGCAACCTAAACTCTGTTCATTGCCCCATTGTCTTTAAGCCAGATTTTTGAAATCAGTATTTTATTGTGGCATACCTCTCTATCTCAATCTCTATATAAACATCTATAGATCATACTTCCTGACACTGGAAACAATTCATAGAGCTTGAAACTTGTAGCACTCTCTACATCCAAAGCTGTTCACCGTGAGGGAGAGTCAGTGTGAGACCAAACATAAAACAAAACTCCGGGAGAAAGCTATCTGCAGGCATGCTAAGGACCCATCAGCTCTGGACCAAGTGAAGAAAGAAGTGAGGACAGGAGCCTGGATAAGGACTGCAGTGCCTGGTCAGCTAGAACTGCTGCGCTGACCACTATGTTAACTCTACTGCCCATGGCAGGAAACCTGCTGAGACAACTCCAGGTAACACTCCTGACAATAGTCTGAACACTTAGGGCCAGAGAAAATGTTGATGTGCGACCCACAGAAGTTGGAAGACAGTGTAAGCCCAGCAAACACCTCTCCTGTATGTGATGGGATGCTGTCAACAGGGGGTTCTCAGAATACATTGACCCAAAACCCACCCCGGGTACTAATTCATGGGTGGAAAACTGAGCTTCTTATTTCTGTGGTTTCTTTCAGCCTCACAAATAGCCCTGTTGTTAGGATACCTTTTCATTCCAACTCTAAATATAGAAAATAACATTGAAGTATTTTTTACCTCTTTCCAAATATTGTAAAATGTATTGGGGGGAAGAAGAATTTGGGATGATATACACTTTTTCCCCTGTGTGTTCAGATGTACAAAAAGATTCAGGTTGACCTGGTCTTGATTCCAAAGCATGGTGAGGATAAAGATTGTCTTGAATTTCAATAGATCATTTGGGTACTTTTGATGGGAATGCACATGAAGTTACATTGAACATGAAATCTGCACAGATATTCATGTGATTGGTACAGTGAAGACCTCAGAGAGAAGACTGTGTTCTCCCAAGGACTCCACCAGCATCACTTTAATAGTATGAGTCCCAGAGCTACAAGCTCCATTCAACCCTTTCCACCTTTAAATACAAGTGCACCTACCACATGCAAATACCAGTCCCATAAAATCACAGCATGCATGTACTTAAATTCATATTCCTTCGCAAACTGGAGAGTATTTTCTGGGTGTAACGATTCTTATCCACATGATCATGAATTGTGTGTGGGTTTTCCTCTTTCTGGTGGCGACGCCGGAAGGTAAGTGCTTCAGGGATTCACACATGAAGTCTGGGGATGCAGCATCTGACCACATGACTCGCTGTGTTTCTCTTTATCCCCAGGTGTCCTGGCCCAGGTGCAGGTACTGGAGTCAGGCCCTGGACTGGTGAAGCCCTCACAGACCTTGTCTCTTACCTGTGCCGTCTCTGGATTCTCTTTAACCAGCAATAATATGCACTGGATTCACCAGGTTCCAGGAAAGGGACTGAAATGGGTTGGGGTGATGTGGAGTAATAGGAGCACAGACTATAATCCAGCTCTGCAGTCCCGAGTCAGCATCACCAGGGACACCTCCAAGGGCGAAGTTTATTTAAAACTGAGCTCCGTGAATCCTGAGGACACAGCTATGTATTACTGTGCTAGAGACACAGTGATGGGAATTCAGTGTGAGCCCAAACACAAACCTTAGTACATCAGGCATGGTTTCAGCAGATGTGAAAGACAAGTCAGTGATGTTTTCCTCTCAAAAGCTGTGGTTTCCCCACCTTGTCAGCACCTCTCTAGGGACCACCAAGCACAGATTCTAGGGAACCTTCATGTATCTGAACCTGCCATCTTTTCAGTGAAATAGGATTTGTCTGTTTCACCTCTCAATAGTAATAGGTATCAACGAGATCTCAGTGTACAATTCAGAGGATTAGCAAGAGCTGTGTGTTGTCAAAGTTAGAAATAATAAAAAAAAAAACCTCACTGTCATCGAGTTGATGGCAATTTATGGTGGCACCCTGTGGGTTTCTGAGATTCTAACTGCTTATGGGAGTAGAAAACCCTGTCTTTCTTCTTTGGAGTGGGCATTGGCATGCAGATCTCAGCGCAACACATGACCACTATGCCACCAGCCTTGTTATAAAAATATTAATGCAGGAAAAATTCTCATGTGAGCCCAAAATTGTCTCCAAGCCATCAGGTAGATGTTCAATGTGTTCATTCCAGTGAATGCTCTCAAGTGTACATTATGTAATGATTTGAACTTACAATGATCTGGACCATAATTGTATGCGTTGATATTGTTAGGCACCCTTGAGCTGGCTTCATATCACAGAGACCCGTGTTCAACAGGATGAAATGCTGCCCGGAAGTGCACTCAGAATCATTCCTCTGTTTGACTCATCGTTGCAGCCTTTGTGACAATCCGCCTCCTTGAAAGTCTCTCTCCTTTTCATTGACAGTCTAATCTACCAAGCACAAGAATATTCTCCGGGTTCTGGTTCCTCCTAACAACATGCCCAAATAAGTGAGATAAAGTCTTATCTGAATGCTTCCAAGAAGCATCCAAGATGTGCTTATTCCAAGATAGACCTGCTTGTCCTTCAGGCAGCCTGTGATATATTTAATATTATTCTCTAGCACCAAAACCCAAATGCATCAATTCTTCTTTGATATTTCTTATAGGGTAATTGGCCTTTATTAGAGTCACTCTTGGTTATCACAACTGTGGTTGCTGTTTCAGGCAATAGAGATAACGTTCAGGTTGTTACTAAAATCACACAATGTATAGCACAGCATCCTACAATAAATACTCAAGGATCAAAATTCAGCAGTAGTGCCGACATTGAAGAAATCTATATAATCTTAACTCTGGTCAACATGAAGAGAAATGTTCATCTTCAGAAAGTAAAGGTCGGTACGTGTAAATTATACTTAGGTGAACCTGGACCACAAAACTATGTAGCACAATGATTAAATGCTCAAGTTTTAGCCAAAAGATTGGCAGTTTAAAACCACTCAGTGAGTCCGTTGACTAAAGACCTGATAACTGTCTCCCATCAGTATTACAGAAAAGAAAATCCTATTTGGACAGTTCTTTTATTTGATTCAGGGTCTAATAACCACCCTGCACCCAAACAACCTTGGATGCTTATAGTCATATCATTACATAGACAAGACATTTACAAGAGTAATTACCCGAGACAAAGTGAATGGCAACATAAGAATTATTATAAAGACAGTGTATTGTTACATATTTCCCTTTGCTAGGTGTGTTTTCCAACATAAAATATATACCTTTTCCCCAGCACTGACATTCAACATGGGAAGAATGTGGTGTGTTTGAATATGTTAAGTCCCATAGAGTCAGTTCCAGTTCTCAGTGATGCCATGTACAACAGAATGAAATAATGCCTTCTTCGGCACCATAATCACAATGAATATTTTTGAGCCCATTGTTACAGCCAATGTGTCAATCCATTTCATGATGCGCCTTACTCTTCATTGATCTCCTGCTTTATCATGGATGATGTCTTTCTCAAGGGACTGGTATCAAGAGTCTCACCATCCATGATTCTAAGGAACTTGCTGGCTGTTCTCCCTTCAAAACAGACCTGATTGTTATAGTGCCAGGTCTCCCCACAGCACTTTCCTCATTCTTTTACAGCATCACAAGTCAAAGGCCATCATTTATACTATGGCCTTGCTTATTCATAGTGCAGAGTTCATATATATATAAGAATGTTGAAAATATTATTATTTGGATTCTAAAAGTGACATTTAGGAAACCCTATAAAATGGGTCTGTTGGTGCAGAGATATAAAGGGCTATGGTGGTGCTGTGGGATAAGATTTGGTTGCTCAACACAAGGTCAGGGATTCATACCAGCCAACAGTTCCCCTGAGTAAGATGACTTCTATTCCTGTATATAATTACAGTCAGAGAAAGCCTAACGAGCAGTTCCAATCAGTTTTCTAAGTTTCCTATGAGTCAGAATAGATGCAATCACAGTGGGATTGGTTTTGGAGGAAGAGATTGCTCATTTTGTCGCTTAGTTGCTTGGTCTACCAAGTGTCCCTCATCCAGACACATCCAAGAACCAGTTCTCCCTGCAGCTGAGCTCTGTGACCCCTGACAACCACTGTGGAAGGAGCCAAGGAGAGGGAAAGTCAGTGTGAGCCCCCACACAAACAACCCTGCAGGACAGCTGGGGTGTGTGGGGGGGGTGGCTATTGGAGGGGCGACTGATGTAAAGATCAGCAGGGGGAGGTCAAGTCCAAATTAACAGGCCCAGGAACCAGAAGCAGGTGTGTGTGTGTGAGCACAGATGAGATTTTCTGCTGTATCTTGGTTTGGCTTTTTTCCCACCGCTAAGCAACTGATTGAGAGGAAACTCCAGTAGAAACTCTTCTATTTTGTCTTAACTTAGAAGAGGAAAAACTATTGTGAAAGCAAATATACAGAAAAACAGAAATATACTCCACTAAAATAAGTGATAGAAAATGGGTAAGGCTGCTGTTGAGTCAATGAAGACTCATAGAAATCATACAGGAGAAAACATAAGGTCCCTTTGGATTTCTGAGACTAAAACTTTCAATGATCAGAAAGTGTCATCTTTCTCCTGAGGAGTATATGGTGCTCATGAACAGCAGAACTTTCAATTAATAGTCGACTGTGTAATCCACAACACCACAGGATCTCTGAGGTATGACGGGTGGGTAGTTCTGACCTTGCTTATCATGGGTCTGTTTCATTTTTTTTAACTTGATGAGTATTTTCTTTTAAAATTTGGTCAGCAATTTCCATGCCCTTAAAGACCGACGCTGTATCTTGTTCAGAAGTGCATTATAATTATAGATCACTTAGAGTGTATTATTTTCACATACGTAAGCCTTCATCTTCCTGAACATGGGCCATTATTCTAATTATTTGTGTGTCATTTGGTACCTTGGAAGTGTTTTTCTTTTAAATTTTCTTTATTGTGGTGGTGTTGGTGGGGAGTAGTATTTTTCTTATAGTTTTCTTTATGTAAGACTTTTGTTTCTCTGCTTAGGTTTATTTCAATTTATTTTAACTTTTAGGTGGCTATTGTAAATTATATTATTTTTTAAACATTTTATTAGGGTCTCATACATGTCTTATCACAATCCATACATATATATATATATACATCAATTGTATAAAACACATCTGTACATTCTTTGCCCTAATCATTTTCAAAGCATTTGCTCTCCACTTAAGCCCTTTGCATCAGGTCCTCTTTTTTTCTTCCCCCTCCCTCCCCATCCCCCCCCCCGATGACCCCTTGATAATCCATAGATCATTATTTTGTCATATCTTTCCCTATCCGGCATCTCCCTTCACCCACTTCTCTGCTGTCCATCCCCCAGGGAGGTCACATGTAGATCCCTGTAATCAGTTCCCCCTTTCCAAACCACTCACCCTCTACTTTCCCAGTATCACCCCTCACACCCTGGTTCTGAAGGTATCATCCACCCTGGATTCCCTGTGCCTCCAGTGCCCATATGCACACAGTGTACATTTTATTTCCTTTTCAGAACTTTCTCTATTGGTATGTGGAACTCAAACTGATTTTCTATGTTGACCTTATAACCTGTGAAAATTTTTAATCTTTCAACTACTTTCAATAATTGTCTTCTATGGCTTTTGGCTTTTCTATGTTTAGAATGATGCCATCAGCAACTATAGAAGAGTTTTACTTCTTTGTTGCCGTTTTGGATGCCCTTGTTTTACATGTGTTAATTGATAGCTGTAGTTAAGAGTTTGTGTTAGTTAGGGTTGACTAGAGAAACATGTGTTTAAGAAAGAGCTTTATATAAAAAGAGCAAGTGTAAAAAAAAAGCTGAGAAAACATCCCAGCCCAGTCCAGATCAAGTCCCTAGGCCCGATATTAGCCCATATGTCTGATACCAATCTACAAATTCCTCTTCAGACTCATGTAACACATGTGATGACACCGAATGCAGAAAGATCACATGCCAGTGGCTGGGCAGTCTTGTGGATCCAGTGGCGGTGGGAGCATCTCAGTGCTGGCAGGCGGTCTCCAAGTGGTTCTCCAGTTGCAGGATTCGAGTGTAGCTCCATGTTTCTTATCAGCAGGAATGTCTCGCAGGGAGTGAGTGTGTATCCTGCCTCCAGCAAGCTATTTATCTCCATAGCGCCCCAAAATGAGGTAATCAGTCTACGATCTGATTGACTGGCTAAACTCCACGCCTTCACTTTTAATAGTCTTAAGTTGACACCAGATTATGTAACTATCATAGAGTTTCAGCACAATATGAAATAAGTTTGGTATTTAATGGTATCCTTATCTGGTTTCAATCTGAAAGGGGAATGCTTTCACTCCCTCTCCACTGAGTACAATATTTGTCACTGGCATTGCATTTTGCTGTTTAAAATCATATTAACTCAGTTTGGACTCACAGCAACAATCGAGAAAACAGAATGAAAAACGGGTCATGCTTCATTTTCACAGATGTCATGTATGAGGCCTTTGTTGCAGTTACTGTGCCAATCTATCTTGCTAAAGGTCAGTTTTAAAAATAACTTTGTGCTTCATCAACCATTATGTTCTTTTCCAAGTTCTGATTTTCCTGATACATGTCCAAAGTACTTGAGATGAAGTAATCACCTCCTCACTTCTTTCAAGTAAGCATTATAAGAGTACATCATCCAATATACATTTTTTTGTTTTTCTGGCTGTCCATCCTACCATCAAATTATTCACCATTACCATAATTCAAATACACCGTTTAATCTTTTATTTTTCTTTCTTTTTCTGAGTTGCACGTGTATATGAGGCAATTGGAAACCACATAGGTTGGGCCAGGTACATCTCAGTCCTCAAAGAGTCATCCTTGATCTTCAACCTTTCAGGAGTTCTGTGCAGCAGGTTTGCTCAATGAACTTCATCATTTGATTGACTGTGGCTTCCATGAGTATTGATTGTAGATACAAGCAAGATGAACTCCTTCACAACTTCAATATTATCTCCATTTATCTTGATATTTTCTATTGGTCCCTTAGTGGGGAGTTAATTTCTTTACAATGAATTTTAAACTAAAGTGAAATCAGCAGTCCCTGATTTCATCAGTAAGGTTTACAAGTCATACTATCTTACAACATGTAGTACTATGTTACTTGCATGACAGATTATTAATACAGCTTCCTACAATCTTGATGTCATTGTTTTCATTTTGTACAGCTTCTCAGTTTATTTGCTCAGTATAGCATGTTGCATAAAGAACCTGCTGAAGTTTTCAAAGATTCTGTATTACTGTGATGAACAATGAAAATCAGTGGAAACAATAAACAAATCACACTATAGATTGCATTGAACATGTTTTTTTTTAATTCTATGAAAGTACTTAAAATGTTTTCCAGAAAATATGGCCAGGCATTCTGTAACCATTCCAATAAATGATCTCAAAACCAAACAAAGCCAACCGACCACACAATAACAGCACTAATAAATAATGGGAGTTAATATCTTTGTATGTGTTTTTTTGCAACTTGAATGTTTCCTTTGGTCAAGTTCATGTCCTTTACCCACTTTGAGTCTCAAAACTCTGTACATGTTTCACTCTCCAAACGGATGCTTAGTGAGATGTTAGGAAGAAGAAAGAGGAGAGAACTCTCAAGAGAATATGCAGAGAACTGAGAAAACATGGTAGAATAAATATCCATTATCAATTGCGGGTCTTAATATAATCCAAATTTCCTAACACTCTCTGTGCTTTCTGTGTCCCAAGAGTTTCTCTGGTCTTCTGCTTAAGAATCTTGATTTCTCAATAAACAGCGGTAATCCCAGAGAAAAGGAAGGCATTAGACTTTCTCATTGTGATTTATGAGAAAAGATGGAAAATTTCTCTACTTTTCTCTCCTGGGATTCTAACATGTAGATCACCCCTTCAATTTCCAGATTAAAGTTCAAAACTTGGTGCAAGACACCACATAGTGGTCAGAGTTCTGTAGGAACTACATCACTTGTTCATCAGCTTTTATTTTCTTTTGGGTATTCTTTGGCCTGATAGTATCAAGAGATTCTAAAAATGGGTTGACATAAAAGAGGTTTGCATTAGTTGTCATCATGGATTTTTTCCATGCCCTGAGTGTCCTGTTACAGGTACAGCATCAGGATTTGAGCCCAGGAGTGACAAATGCACCACAAATCCTCCCCCTTAAGATTTTCTGTCTCTGGTGGCTCCATATTTTTGGAGCTGGATCTACTACAACCTGCAAAAAAGTTTTCAGTGGTTGTTATCAGTATGTCTGAGCAGCAGAAAACAATTACCCGCTTCAATAGAGTTGAGTCTCAAGCGCCAAAAGAATGTCCACCAATCCGTTCTCCCGGCAGCTGAGTGCAATGACCACTGAGGGCACAGCTGTCCATTACTGTGTGAGAGGAACAGTGAGAAGACTCAGTACCATCCAGGCACAACCTATCCTGCAATAATGACCTCAGTCTACAGAGATCTCATGGCCTGCACAAAGCACAGGAGCCAGACTTCTGGGCAAGGGCAATGGGGGAGGGATGGGAGCAAGGAGCTTCCTGTTAGTAACTAGGGTTTCCTTTCCCTCCAAAATATTTTCTCTGAAAATCTTGTCTTCCTAAATATTACAAAACACCACATCAATTTAAATATTAATTCATTTATATGTTGTATGCATAAACACATTTAAATACATGTATGCATAAATAAACCCTGGTGGTGTTTTGGTTACTCATTAAGCTGAGACCTGAAATTTCAGGAGTTCTAAAGCACTAGCTGTTCCACAGTAGAAAAACGGGTCTATTTTCTCCCATAAAGAGTTACAGTTTCAGAAGTGCTCAAGGACAATTCTACCCTGTCTATAGGGTCATTATGAGTCTGCACTGACTCATGGCAGTGAGTGTGAGTGATGAATATATGGATATATACTATTTGTATCATGAACATGTGTTTAATGATTTTCACATCCTGGATGGCTGTACTGGATTAAATGAAAATTAAATCACAAGATCACAAACCGTGGGGTTCATCTGAAGAGAACTTAATGAGGAATTCATAGCAACACAGAATTGTATAGTATAGAAGTAAAACTGAGATGGATTAGTTCAGTTTCCAAGTAATGGAACTAGAAAAAGATGAGCATGCATAGGTAATATCCATGGCATAGGTAGCACACGCCTGGGAGAGGCAATAAAAAAGTAACCAAGATAAATGAAATAACAGGAACACAACCAGTAATCTGATTATATGAAAAGTGACTTTTTTAGAAGATGAACAAAAGTGATCAATAGCCAGGTTTCCTGATCATCCCAAGAGCAGGAGGGCAGGAATCTCAGATCAGAAACCAGAGAGGAGACACCATTCTGCATGTTTTGTGGACATGCTTTATGAAGAACTTCCTGTCCACACTGTACAAATATCACTGAAATATGGAAATGCCTTAGAAGGAAAGAAAAATCAGTAAGGTTCCCACACAAGAAAGAGGTAATAGAACAGTCTACTATCATGTGTATCCAGTCCGTAAGGTGAACAAGAGAGGATGCATTGTGAATGCTCATACGACACAGGAAGTCTGTTATGTATGTAATATAAAGTTCACACATTGAAAACTATTTTTAAAAAGATTGATAATACATAACAATTAAAGCAATGCTTGATAAACAACCTGTTTAAGAGCTGTTTTCTGTTGGACGTGCTCGTGTTTCTCTCAGTCCGAGGGAGAACTCTTGTCCATATTCTCTACTCATCTGCTTCTAAATATCAGGGGACATGCAATGCAGCTCTCTGCCTGCTGATAAAACAACCACAACCTCTGATGTGGGACATCTCAGAGGACAGTGCCAGTTTCAAGGGTCTCTGCTGTTAATATTTTGAAATCAGGAGCTAGTCCAGAGGACACATAATGAATTTCGTACCAAACTTGGCTTTCATTTTGGCCATTTTACATGGTAATCATTGTAGAGCTTACTGTGTGTGTGTATAATAGTGTGTGCGTGTGTTGGTGTGTAAGTCATCTAATCAGAGTGTCTGTTTGCAGGTGTCCAGTGTGAGGTGCAGCTGGTGGGGTCTGGGGGCGATCTGAGAAAGCATGGGCTCTCTGAGACTCTCCTGTGCAGCTTCTGGATTCACCTTCAGTGACCACTGGATGACCTGGGTCCGCCAGTATCCAGGGAAGGGCCAGCAGTGGGTCGCAGGCATTAGTACTGGGGGTAGTACATACTATACAGATTCAGTAAAGGGCCGATTCACCTACTCCAGAGCCAATGCCAAGAACACGCTGCATCTGCAGATGAACAGCCTGAAAGCCGAGGACACGGCCATGTATTATTGTGCAAGACACAGTGAGGGGAAGTCAGTAAGAGCCCAAACACAAACCTCCCCTGCAGGGAGAATACTGGTCTCCAGGGGGCACTCCAGATGCACAGAGCACAAGATTCAGACCCAGGAGCAGCTGGAGCTTCAAGGCTGATTTCCTGTGGTTATATGTGGATTCTTCTAAATCTCACAGTTCCTCACAGATCTCTAATTCAAAAAAAATAATTCTTCTGTGCCTACTCCTGGCATCTATGAATTAAAATTTTATATTGTAACAAAAGAATATATTCTGTCCTACAGCAACAATCAGCTTCTTAACCTTTAAGGACAAGAAATGACTCTGCCAGTGGTCCCTGCATCAGAGTTCTCATGACGCTCAGATAAAATACTTTCCAGTCAGACTTCAGGAAAATGGTGCTTGAGTATTGGCTGACAGTCTTAACAGTATGTGCTTCCATCACACTCTGTGGGGAATTCTGGCAATGATCTAGCTAATGATTTAATTAAAAGGTAGGCAGTCTGCCTATTTTATATTGAATTTCTTCAAATGACACAATTTTTGTTGTTGCTGATTTTTGCTTTTGTTGTTTTTCCTTTTATTCCCCGCCAGGGGAGAGCGCAAACTCAGGGCCCCATTACCACAAATTTTGCAGTCAAGTCTCCAAAATTTGGGAATCTCAGGAGTCAGCACAGCTTTGGTTGTTTTTCCTAACATTCGTGGCCTAATGTTTCTGTGTGTGTGTGTGTGTGTGTGTGTGTGTGTCTTTTCTGCAATCCCATCTGAAAAACACATAAATTCACCAATTGCATTTTATTACCTGGGTGCTAATATCCTCTATCAGTCTATCCTTCAGAACCTGCAGGCCATGATAGTCCAGGAAACATACTAACTTTTGTGAAAATTCAGGATTCGGGGAGAATTCTAGGGCCAAACAGGATCATTCAGTTCTTCATGCTGGATGCTGTATCTTCATCTTCACAGCCGCACAAAATGTCGGACACTCTTTCTGGTTTCACCCAGAGAATCCACATTTGTCCTGTTAATCAGCTTCTCATCCTCCTGGTGGCTTTGCTAGTTAATTTGCTGTTTGTTACCGGTAACATTCCCAGTATGCAGTGACACACAACTGTAGGTGAGGAATTTCAGCTATTTTGGTATAAGATCCTGTATAAAATGTAAGATTATGTGTGAATAACTTTATCAATGATGACTTTGTGGACAAGGAATGTCTTCCTGTGCCAAAGGTAAATTTTTCATTGTTGCAGGTACTCTTTTCACCTTAGAATGACTCTTGAGCAGATGTAAGAGTATAGTTGTCAAAGGAAAGCTCTTCCTTCTTAGTGACTTACAAAAGCCATTCCTATTTACAGCATACATTGAATGGGAGCCACTTTGGGCTGAATTCAATGAGATTTCTAGATTTAGCTGACCTTCAAACTTTTGAGTATCTAATGATTTTCCATAATCTATTGCAGAAGAGAAAATGTGTATCTGACAATTTAAGTATTCCTGGTTTTGTTCTGAGTGTCTTATAAAGATGTAAGTCCCCAAGAGAAGAATACAATTGCCTTTATTCCTAAAGTCATCCTAGTCATCCTCACCTTTCTCAACCATCTTCTTCATCACTCTCTGTGGCCTGAAAGAACAGGAGCTTGGTCTTGGAGAATGGAAAAATCATGGAAGGGAATGTGTTCTCTGAGGAAGCAGTCAAGGTTCTCATCCCAGATTGATTCCTTTTAAACTTTATTACAAACTTACAAATCGCATGCATACCAACATAGCCCATCAGATATAGTCTCATGATGTATTTATTCAAATTGAGGTCTTACTCACTCTGAATAATACACTTGGGATAATAGGCCTCATTGCCAGTATGTCAGTTTCTTCCTCTTCTTGGGGAAACTCTGAGGTGAAACGCTCAGGGATTGAAGCATGAGGTTTTGTGACTGCTTTATTTGTGAACCTGGCTCTTTCTCTCAAGGAGAAGCATATGCAAATAAAGGCCCTCCTTCTGCTGATAAAAAAACACCCCAATCCCAACAATACAGTTCTTGGAGAAGATCCTCAGTACCATAATCTACAAGAGTCCCTATTATGCAATCTGTATGAACACAGACTCATCATGGAGTCTGTACTAAGCTGTGTTTTTCAGGCAGCTATTTCAATAAGTAATGTTATTGAGAGCAAGTGTGTGTGAGTGGGCATGAGTTACAGACAGTTGATATGTGTGATCGTTTTCATGACCGGCATATACTGGATGAGTCTGAAGGAGACTTGATTGAGCATAAGACATCTTTGAGATTCTAATGTGCAAACTCTGGATTTACATTTAGTAACTTTTCCATGACCTGTAGCAGCCAAGTTCAAGGCCTGCAGGGTATCTTATCAGTACTGTTTATATCACGTATTGTACAGATTCCATGAAAGCTGGTTTACCATCTCCAGAGACATTGCCAAGAACACACTGTATCCGCTAAAGGACAGTCTAAAAGTCAATCACACATCCATGTATAATGGTGGGGAAGAGACACAGAGAGAAGTCAGAGTGAATACAGACACAAACCTCCTATGCAGGGAGGGAGGGAGCTGTTTTGCAGGGCTCTGTAAGGGCATGGACAGAAGGAAGGATTCTGGATCATGAGTATTTGGAAAGGGAGTTTCTAGTCTGTGTTTCTATTGTGATCCAGGGTTCTTCATCTCATTATTTCACACTAGGAATTTATGTTTGTTTGTTTTTTATGATTCAGTGCCTACCCTTAATATCTGTGAATTCAAAGTTGTATTGTAAGAAAAGAAAACATTCTCATAGAGAGAAAAACAGCCAACCAAAATGAGCTTGTTCCATAGATAGTAGAAATTTTCCAGGGGTAATCAGCATCTCTTTTGAGAAGGTCAATGTGCTAGTCCTGGTAGACTGGAGAAACAAATTCATGGACACTCCTACCTGTATAGGAAAAAAGTTTATATAAAGAACAATGGCATATTGAGAACACATATCACTCCAGTCCAGACAAGCCCATGAGTCCAAGAGTAGCCCATATGTCTGATACCGTCCTGTAATTCCTCTTCAGTCTCATGCAACACATGATACAACGCTGAGTGCAAGAAGATCACAGGTTAGTGGGTTGAAAGTCTTGTGTATCCAGTGGCATTAGAAGCATCTTACTGCTGGCGTGGGCCTCCACATGGCTCCTCCAGCTCCAAGGTTCTGGCTGCCATTAGCATAGCTCCATGTGGCTTGTCAACAGCAATGCCTCACAGGGAGAGAGTGTATCTAGCCTTCAGTGAGCTATTTATCTCCTTCGTACCTCCAAATGAGGTCACTAAGATGCGACCTGATTGACAGGATAGACTCCACCCCTTCTTAAGTTGACAAGAGTTCATGTAACTGCCAGTCGAAGAATCTTTCAGGCAGACTCAGTGGAGTGCCTGGGTAGTGCTAACTCTTATGGCTTCAACTAATGGCTGTACAGTTGGTGGTTTGAAACTTGGTGTCATTTATTCAAGTATAATATAGTGTAAAAAGTTGCTTTTCACCCAAACTAAAATTCTGTTGACATTGATCAGTTCCAACTCATAGTAATCCTATAGGACAAACTAGAACTGCTCCCATAAGATTTCCAAGCCTGTATTTCCTTATGAGATTATTCGACCACTAATTCTCTCACAGAGAAGTTGGTGGTTCTGAAAGATTGAATTTTCATTTAACAGCTAGGCAAGTCACCACTGTCTAACTGGGGTTGGTAGTTCTGACATATTTTTAGTGAATTTTTAAGTATTATATTCTGTCAAAAATCATCATACTTTAAAATTATGTATTTCATGAAGCCTTGCTCTTTTTCATCCAGACTCTTCCGCTAGATCAGGGGTCAGTAAATATTTTTTCAAAAAAACCTCTGAAAACTATAATTGATGATTGCATTGGTCATATAGACTTGGAGACAAATATTCAACCTTACTGATTGTGTAAACAACAGCAGGCAGCAGAAAAGGGCATAGCAGTGTGATAATAGAATGCTATTCACAAAGACAGGAACTGGGCCATGAGCCTGTTAACCAAAGCCCTACACTGAGGGTCTGTGTAAGTAACAGATGATCTTCTGTTTCTTTTCTAAAAACAGTTTTATTGGAATTTCATGCACATATGATATAATTCAATCATACAAAGAAGAGGCATACACGTCAGTCTTCTCTGCAGTAGGAGCAGCTCGCCTGCCACTACCCTCATCCCTTAAAAATTTTTGTCAGCGCCAAATTCTTCTCCACCCCTCCTCTGGTCAGAAGCGCCTCCCAGCTGATGAGGTGACCCTTGTCTGTCGCGCAGAAACAGCACAGGCACTGACAGAGGAGCGCTTCAGCAGCTTGGCAGCCCCACATTCCCTGACCTCACTGATCTCTAGTCACAGCTTTCAAACCAGCATATCTCAATGGACTTTGACACAGCAACCAAGCTCATTGGGGCTGCCACAGTTGGAGTGGCATCTATGGAGCCCGCATTGGGACTGGGTTTGGGAGCCTCATCCTGGGTTATGCCAGGAACCCTTCTCTGAAGCAGCCACCCTTCTCCTATGCCATCCTGGACTTTGCCTTCTTGAAGGCCCTCAGGCTTTTTGCCTGATGGTGGCCTTCCTCATCCCTTTTGCCATGTGAAGGAGCCATATCCACCCCCCACATTTCTCTGTTCCATGTCTGTCTGCCCAAAATTTCCCTTCTCTGCACCTCCCCGGGCAGTCTGGGGAAAATAATTGGCTCAGAGTTTGACAGAGGAAAGACAAATAAATACTTTATTAATAAATATGTTTCTTTCTTTTAATAAAGTGGGGGGTATACAATTATCATCACTATCAATTAAAATATTTTCTTCCTCTTTGTTCATATCATTACATTTTTATTTTGGCAAAATGTACACAGGAAAACATTCTCCAATTCAACCACTATTATATGTACAATTGAGTGTCTTTGATTATACTCTTCATGTTTACAACCATTATTGATATCCTATTCAAAATTATCCCGCCACCATTCATATAAACTGACTTCCCCCTAAGCAACAACCCTATCTCCTCCACCCACGGTAACCCTTGGTCAAGCTTTGTTTTTATGTAGTTTTAAAAATAGATGTATATAATATTCACATATCAGGCATCAAAGAACAAAAAATCATATCATTGTTTGCACACCTCCATGATATGATCGCCAAGGACAAACAAGTGCATAAGCAAATGTGGCAAAGAAAGCTGATGGTGTCCGGCTATCAAAAGAGATAGGGTCTGGGGTCTTAAAGCATTGAAGGTAAACAAATGGCCATCTAGCTCAGAAGCAACAAAGCCCACATGGAAGAAACACACCAGCCTGTGCCATCAAGAGGTGTTGAAGGGATCAGGTATAAGGCGTCAGAAAAAAAAATCTTACCATAGTGAATGAAGGGGGAAGTGCAGAGTAGAGACCCAAAGCCCATTTGTAGGCCGCTGGAGATCCCCAATCAGAGGGGTCTAGGGGAGGAGATGAGTCAGTCGGGGTGTAATGTAGCACAGATAAAGAATACAGCTTTTCTCTAGTACCTAAAAGCTTCCTTCCCCCCCCCCCCCCCAACTACCATGATCCAAACTCTACCTTGCAAGTCTGGATAGAGCAGAGGATGTACACAGGTGCAGATAGGAGCTGGAGGCACAGGGAATCCAGGGTGGATGATACCTTCAGGACCAAAAGTGCGAGGGGCGACACTGGGAAAGTAGAGGGTGAGTGGGTTGGAAAGAGGGAACCAATCACAAAGATCTATATATGACCTCCTCCCTGGGGGGACAGACAACAGAAAAGGGGGTGAAGGGAGACTCCGGACAGGGTAAAATAGGACAAAATAATAATTTATAAATTATCAAGGGCACATTACAGGGGGGCGGAGGAGCGGGGAAGGAGGGGGGAAAAGAGGACTTGATGCAAAGGGTCTAAGTGGAGAGCAAATGCTTTGAAAATGATTAGGGCAAAGAATGTACAGATGTGCTTTATACAATTGATGTATGTATGAATTGTGTTAAGAGTTGTATAGGTCCCTAATAAAATGTTTAAAGCCAGGAAGATGGCCGACCTGGACCCCTGCATACTCTGAGAGCTCCTCCAAACAAAGCAGATTTGGTGTCCAGGTAGCTGAATAGTAGGGGTCTGGTGAGTGAAATATCCCCCTGGGACAGCACCCCAGTACCACCCCACACATTTGTCCTGAGCAGGGGTCTAGGTGAAACAGGACCGGACTCGTGGGACATCTCTGGTCACTAAGCTGCCACCATCTCACTGGCGACTAGCCTAAGCTCCATCCCCAAACCGGACCCCCGCCCAGAGTCGCTTGCCTGCCCTGCTTAGACCAGTGCAGCAGGTCACGCGCTCCCCTACACCAGCGGCCCACTCGCGGATCCCCACTAGGAGAGAAGTTTTCCTCTCCCGTGGTTCCCCTCTCCCTTCAAGGCAGAGATCTGCCCTGGGGCCGTGTCCCTCCCTCCATTTATCCAAGCTCTGGGGGGCAGACCCGCAGGTTGTCTGGCGACCCCCACGGGTGACCACCACTCACACTGCTGCCGAGGACCTCTCCACCGGCCCTCTGTGTGCCGGCCGCCCACCCCCACCCACCCCCTGCAGCCTAGCAACAGCTCCACTCCCGGCAAGGACCCTGCACTGAGCATTTCCCGCCGGCGGGAGCCATAGCCCAACCCGCGCCTGTCCCGGACCCTGCGCTTCCGCAGAGCGCCGTGGCCCGCGCTGCTGAGTCTGCCCGAGGGCCCCTCCCGGTGCCAGGCACAAGAGTGGGTGCCTTCCCCAGGGTGCTGCAGGGACCCCGGCAGCCACTGCTCTGAGGTCTGAGCCTGAGCGGAGGACAGGCGCCATTGCCCCCTGCGGTTTCGCACCAAGCTGCTGCTGTCCGCACAGCTCTGAGCTCTGAGTGGGGGCAGAGGACGGGCACCATTGCCCCCTGCGGTTTTGCGCCAAGCCGCCATTGTCCACACGGCTCTGAGCTCTGAGCCTGGGCGGAGAACAGGGGCCATTGCCCCCTGCCGTTTCGTGCTGCTGTCCAAGGGGCCTTCCAGTGCCCGCTCACAGCCCGGGCAGATCAAACATTCCAACTGCGGTGGAGCCTAGGACTCAGCTTTGCAGTCCCTGCGGAGCCGTCAGTGAGCTCCAGCCGGCTCTCACCACCTAGGGGCCCTGTGGGGTCACCAGTGCCAGCCCTAAGCCTGCCGCAGCCCTCCCCAGCCACCACAGGAGACGGGCACAGTGGCCTGTGCCCCCCCACAGTACCCTTAGCTGTCCTAGCACTTCCCAGCTAGAGCACAAGGACTGCCAGTGGGGAGCGGCTGGACCTAGAAGGGCTTGCTGAGCTGAAGAGCATTCCCACCATCACATAGATCAGCACCATATCTTGGGACAACACGAACTCACCCACCTCTGCGCTCTATTAGGCATCACCAGCGCTTAGAGGAAAAGGGGGAAATTTTCAGATATACACATCTACACATCCTCCATCTAGCATAGGTTTTTTTTTTTTGCCTTTTTGTGTTTTTTGTTTTGTTTTTAATTTCTTCTTCCCGTTATTTTACTTTCTGTGCTGTACTCTCTCTCTCCTTCCTTCATACTTTTTCATTAATGCTTTTATTTCTCTTCTGCCCCTTTTCTATAGATTCTCCTTCTCTCTCTTTTTTTCTTCTCCTTCCACCTCTACTAGTATCACAGCTTGTCCCTCTTCTATTACAGATTCTCCTCCCTCTCCCTCCAATTTTTTTCTTCCTCCTTCCCAATATTTTGTTAAAAACTATTTTTAAATCGTTAACCTTTTAAATCCTTTTTATTACTAACCTCCACTCCCCATAAAGGGGGTTGCTAAGGGTACCCTGTCACACCTGGTCAAAGCAGCCCGAGGACTCTCACTGAGGCTCCAGCCCCCATTCCAGCTGCTGATACATCTCTGCACTGCGGGTTACCAACCCGACAGGGAACTCGGTCTACACAGCAGTCTGACCCACCCTTACAGTAGGTCATAGGCAATTGCCTGAAAGAATCCTTAACAATAACATAGATAAGGTTACCTCGGTCTCCCAGAAGCATGGGGCCTATGAAAGAATCAAGAAAAAATCAACAGACCACATCACTCCCAACAAAGAAAGAAGAGAAACGAGGCACTTAAACAGACCTAATGTCACTCATAGAAGAAACAGATATGGATCAGCCACAAAAGGAAATCTTCAGAACTCTGCTTGCAGTAATACAGGAGCTAAGAGAAGCAACCCAGAATAAGGATGCAACAATAGAAGGGATGAAATACACAATAGAGGGGATGAAGTCCACAATAGAGGGGATGAATTCTACCCACCAAAGGGAACTGCAGAAACTAACAGAGGAGGTAGCAGAGACCACACAAAAGGTCACAGAAGCTACATCTAGGCTTGAGGAGGCTGAGAACCGTATCAGTGAACTGAGGACACTCAAACCGAACGAAGCAAGCAAGAAAAACAATCAGATGGGAAAATTAATGAAACAGAAGACAGCCTGAGATCAATGACAGATGCTATGAAGAGGAATAATGTTTGAATAAACGGTCTACCGGAACACAACATAACACAAAAATGGACAGCAAAGATAGCAAAGGAATTTCTGGAAGAAGATTTTCCCAACCTAGCAAAGGAGAATCAGACTTTCATACAGGAAGCAGAGAGGACGCCGGCTAAGGTAAACACCAAGAGCAACACGCCAAGACATATAATAGTAAAAATATCCAACTTAGAGGAAAAAGAGAAAATTTATGAGCAGCAAGAGAAAGGAAGACAGTCACATACAAAGAGCGCAGGTAAGAATATGCTCAGACTTATCAGCAGAAACCATGAAGGAGGAGAGAATGGAGCAACATCTTCCAAAAACTGAAAGATAAAAATGCCTCACCCAGAATCCTATACCCTGCCAAGTTATCCATTAAGATAGAGGGTAAGGGTCTTCCAGGACAAGGAAGAACTCAAAAATATGCTTCAAGTCACCCGACCCTGCAGAAGATACTGGCGGACTCACTATGGCCAGAAGATCAAGCTCCAACTAGAACCATCGGGAGGCCACCATATATCCCATCTCCATCTAGAAGTTAACATGCCAGCAACAAGTACCAGGACAACAGGGTCTCAGATGGAAAAGAGGACATGATAGGAACCCTCACTCAAACGCAGCACACTGATATGAAGGGAGATAGGTAAAGACCCAAAACACAAAACAGAGTATGGAAATTATGAAGCCAGAGATAGTAATAATCACTCTGAATACCAATGGGCTCAATTCGTACATTAAAAGTAAGAGGCTGGAGGACTGGATTAGAAAACATAACCCATCAATCTGCTTCCTGCAAGAGACCCACCTTAAGCTAGCAGACAAGCTGATGGTTCCCGGCTATCAAAAATATATAGCGTCTGGGGTCTTAAAGGCTTGAAGGCAAATAAGCGGCCATCTAGCTCAGAAGCAACAAAGCCCAAAGAGAAGAAGCACACGGCCTAAACGAATACAAGGTGTTGAATGGACCATGTAGCAGACACCAAGGAACAAAAACAATCATTGTGTGATCACCTTCCTCACATAATCACTGAAGACGAAAGTGTGCATAAGCAAGTGTGGTGAAGAAGGCTGATGGTGCCCGGCTACTGAGAGACATAGCGTCTGGGGATTAAGGCTTGAAAGCAAACAAGCGGCCATCTAGCCCAGAAGCAACCAAGCTCACACGGAAGCAGCACACCAACATATAGGTGATCATGAAGGGCAGAGGAGACCAGGTCTCCAACAACAAAGGTGGGGTGGTGGTGAGAATCATATCACCGTGAAAGAGGGGGAGTACATGATGGGGACCCAATGCCCAACTGTAGACAGCTGGACATCCCATCCCTTCCAGAGGGGTAGTGGGGAGGAGATGAGTCACTCAGGGTTCCGTGTAGCAACAATGAAACTAAAAACCTTCCTCTAGTTCCTGAACGCTTCCTCCCCTCCCAATTATCATGACCCCAATTTTACCTAGCGGGCCTGGTTATACCAGAAGATGTACAGCGGTGCAGTAGGGATCTGGAAACACAGGGAATCTAGGACAGACAAACCCCTCAACACCAGCGGTGGGAGTGGCGACACCAGGAGGGAAAAGGGTGTAGAAAGGGAGAACCGATCTCGGAGACCTATGTGTAACCTCCTCTCTTGGAGATGGGCAATGGGGAGGTGGGTAAGGGGAAGACGCCGGGGAGTGTAAGATAAGATATAATAATTATTTATAAACTATCAAGGGACCAGGGGTGGCATCGGGGAGGGAGGGGGACAGGGGCAAAAAAGGGAAACCGAGCTGATTCCAGGAACCCAAGTGGAAGGTGAATTATGAGAATGACGAGTGCAACGAATGTGTAAGAGTGCTTTGCTCAATTGATGTATGTACAGATTGTGATAAGAGCCTTATGAGCCCCAATAAAAAGATTGAAAAAATAAAATAAAATGTTAAAAAAATATTCACTGACTTAATGTTTACAGTGTTGTAAAATATATATGTATATATGCATATATATCATAATGAATTCTTATGTTCTTTCCCCCTCCCACATTCATTGTTTGCTCCCAAAATTTCCTCACCCTTGCTACTCCTCTACTCCCCTAGGGCCCTATAGACCATTGCATCAGTTATTGTCTCTAGGGATCCGTGTCTGTGCGTTACAACTTTGGAAACCCAATAGAAACAACCAAAACCAAAACTAAAATAAAGCTGCAAGAAGAAAATAATAATAATATAAAGATAAAAATGAAAATAAAGAATGAGAAAGGAAAGACTACCATCAATATTTTAAAGTTCAGCAAAAAAAAAATACTGTTATGGAACAAGTGGGAAATACTTTACCTTAGAGCAAGTACAGGTTGGATCGAGAGGTAGGTCAACTGACCAATTGTCATATTATGCCATGGTCTGATCCACTGTGATCAAGTTCACAATCATCTCTGTCTGATGGTAAACCTTTTCAAGGGGATGTACCAGAGGTTTAATATGACTAGATATTCTTCAGATGGATTTTGAGTTCTCGCTGTTCACCTACCCTTCGACAAGATGGATGTTCATCATTTGAGCTCTGGGACTTTTTCCTTCATTACATTTGAATTTAATTGTCACTATCTTTGGATCCCACATGCTGGTGTGCTTCTTCATTGTGGACTTCCTTGACACCTGACTTAGATGGCTGCTTCTTTGAAGACAAGCCTTTTAGACCCCAGATAATTGATAGCCTGGCACCATCTGCTTTTTTTTCACCCCACTTTGCTGTAATGCCCTTACCTTCATTCATTTTTCAATGAAGGTAAGTATTGAACAGAGCCATGTTAAGATCTTGTACCCAGAATATGATCACCTAGAGGATGGATCTAGCTAAATCTTGTCATAAACCATGGGCACCTCTACCTAGTGCCTGGAAAGTGAACATGTGAAACTCCACAACTGTGTTACTCTGGGTTGACTAGGGAAAAAATTCATAGACATTCATATGTGTACAAGAGAGAACTTTATATCAAAGAGCAATTGTACATTAAGAAAGCATACCTGCCCAGTCCAGTTGAAGTCACTAAGTCTGAAATTAGCCCATATATCCAATACCAGACTATAAATTCTTTTCAGACTCACACAACATATACAATGATGTCGAATGCAGGAAGACCACATGCCAGTGAGTGGAAATTCTTTTGGATCCAGTGGAGGCGGAAACATCTCAATGCTGTCAAGGGTCTCCACGTGGCTCCTTCAGCTCCATGGCTCTAGTGTCGCTTCATGTGTCTTGTTCACAGGAATGTCTCACAGGGCATGAGCTTGTGTCCCGCCTCCAGGGAACTATTTATCTCCTCAATGCCTCCAAATGAGGTCATCAAACTGCACCCGCACTGACAGACTAAACTCCACCCCTTCATTCTTAAGTCTCAAATTGACAACAGATTATGCAACTACCACAGCAACCAAGGAGGCAGATGAAGAGGAGGACAGGAAAAGAGAAGTAGGTGCCTTCTTTGTTTTATACTCTACTTAAATTTGTATCTTTATGTTATTATTATTTTTCTTTATGTTTCTTTTTTGGGTTTTTAATTGTTTTTGCTATTGTCTCCCTGTTTGGAAGCAAAAAAGAAGTGGATGCATGGAGACAATAACTGAGGCAATGGTTTATATGGAAGGGGGAGGGGAATTAGGGAGTAATTAGTGGATCTGTGAGGCACGAGTGAGCATTAAGCTTTTTTGACAATGGATATACAACTCTTTTCTAGAAGTGTTTTAAGTATGGAAATCTGAATGTTATATCAGGAACATTACAAAAGAAAGGGGGGGGACTTGATCTATGGTTACCATGTGTGAAGGAGGAAGAGTTTTTGCTTAGGGGATAGTGAATTAATTTTAATGGTGGTGGAAAAATATGCAGGGTGATTAAAATAATGGTTGTACAACATGAAAAGAATACTCAGTGGCACTGAATTACACATGCAGAAGTTGTTGAACTGGTGAAAGTTTTGTTACATACATTTTTTTCAAGTATGTGAAATGTATTACATGAATAATGATTATGGAGGGGAAAATTGTTCCATAATTGACTGTGGTAGAGATTGTACAACTCTTCTTGATATGATTGAGGTATTGAATTATACGATAACTTGAAAAGTGCCAATAAAAGTGATTTGTTTTGTTTTGAAGAGAAGCGGATTCTCAGAAATGTTCATCATTTTACCTCCCACTTTAACCCTACAGCCTGCACATTTCATGGGGTACCCTTGTACTAAGGGTAGAACTGGGCTGCCCAGAGAGAAAGTGAAACATTCCAAGAAAAATAGTATCCCCAGGAATTCCCTTCGTTATGGCTCACACCTCAGGCCAACTGTCTGCATTTCTACAAATCTACACATGGTTTTCAGGAAGAAATTGTTTGTCCATAGTGAGTGCAAATGATGAAGGGTAGAGATTGTCCTCACAGAACAAAGGTCAGAAAAATTCCCTCTAGAGGCCATTACTCAGCTGCTCCTACTCAGAACCATCCTCCTTCTGCTTCCACATGCACAGCACACGTGAACCACCTAGAGTAAAATATGGTAACAGAGCTCCAAGTCACAAATGAAAGTCAGACTTCTTAGGTCTTCATCCTTACCATGTTGATCATAGATGCCTGTGGAGGTAACACCCTTCTGGATTCTTCCTGGTGACATGAATGTCCTACCCTGTAAGCACCTTCATGTCAAAAACAATGATTTTCATCTTAGAATGGTTTTAAATTATATCCCCCCCTTTATTCCTAGGTGTGATTGTTCAGGTAGAGCTGCTACAGACCAGTCATGAGTTGGGAAAGCTATGTGCAATGTCTCAAAGTGCTATGTCTAACTTTCAGGTCTGCAGATATCAAGTTTCTAGATCTATCAGTTTCTGGGAAACACAACCTGTGTTAGGTGGCAAAGAAGTCTTGTGATGAGAGTCTTAGCAACAACTCAGTTTTCACATATTGACACATTGAAACCACAACAGCTCAACCAGCTGGGTGTACTTTAACTGAACAATCTGAAACCTGAGGACAATGACATGTAAATGTAGGAAACTTACCAGGAGACACAGTGAAGGCTAAATGGTCAAACATCTCAAGCATCACAACACTAACTGGGCAGCAGAGGGAGCTCAGGGTACATGGGACACAATCTTTGCCACAGGAGCCGGTGCAGGGGATGCCAAGTTTGTTTCCTCTTGTGTCTGGAGTTTCCAAGTTCACCCACGTGGAGTACCTCTTCAAGGACACTTCAGCAACTACAGTTCTCATGTCTCTTATGTTCCTGAAGGGAAGATCCTAAAAATTAAAATTCCTTGTTCTTCCTGAGAAGACAGGGGAGAAAGAAATCACACTTGGGACAAGTTGAAATCAATCCCAGAAGGACCGATAATCTCTCTAGGCTGTTAAAATCTGACCTCCATGTGCTTCTCTCAACACAATCAGTTACTCTCCATCCTAATTCTTTTTTAACAGTTACTGTAGGTTGAAACTATATGTGTGAATCCCAGCCCAAATATCTCCTGTGAAGAGAAAACAAAAGCAAACCTGATTTTACCATTTCTGAAATAATTGACAGTTGCATGTATTTTTGAAACTTGGAGAAACTGACATTTTGAGATTCTTAATAAAGCATCAAAATGTCTCATAGTCATTAGAAATCATATAATGGCGCTTGCCCCAATCCCAACTATGTGGACTCTCCCCCTTCCCTTCCCCCCACCCCTACCTAAAGAAGGCAATTCAGAGAACAGAACTGAAGCTGAAGCTTGGGGACATGTGCATCTGTGATTAGAGCACACGGGAGAAGCGAAGAGGGTAGGAGTGTGAGAAGAACACATCCTGACCCACTAATCCCCAAGGACGATATTACTGCTCATAGCAGATAAGGCACAGTGAGGATCATAGGGCCAGTCACACCACAAGACATGATGTCCCTAACTGAACTATATCACTATGGGGGACAACACTGGAGACTCAGGGTGGGACTTGTGTCTGATCAGACCCCATCACATTGGGGCAAAATACTAAGGGCATGCAACAGCAAGGGAAGCAAAGCAATGAAGTCCCCGGGGAATGCCAAAATTAGATGTTGGGGACAGTGTGACACAGCACCCCTTCAGACTCGACTTGAAAGCATTCCTAAAAGTCAAAAACCAGCCTGCAACGATTTATATGCATTTCTTGTTTTGTCACTGGCTATCTTTTTGTTGTTATTTCTGTTTGTTCGGTTGGTTTTGTCTTTCTCTGTTGTTTTGTTTGGCTTTGCCTTGTTTTTGTTCTTATTAATGTCTCTGCATGTCGATCTAGATAGAAGACTGGATAAACAATTCAGAGAAGGAAAAACAGGACCAGTGGTCCCGGGGGGACATGGGAGAAGGAGAGGTGGGAGAATAGAAGGTGGGGGTGAGGGGATCAACCAACCCAAGGTCAAGTTAACAACAAATGAACTAAAATCGTTGGAGAAAAAGCATAGGATGCCTAGTGGGGATTAATCGAGGGCAAAGTCAGAGCGAGGAATTACTGAAACTCAAATTAAGACTGAACATGTTAGTGGGACAAGAGGAAAGTAAAAGGAAATGGAGGAAAAATTAGAAAGCAAAGGGCATTTACAGAGGTCTAAATATAGGCATATACCTATGTAAATATATTTATATGTAATGGCAGGGAAATAGATATGTTAGGTATTAAGGTTGAAGATGGAAACTGGGCCTCAACTCAAGTACTCCCCAAATGTAAGAACACTTTGTTCTAAAACCCTGCATTCTGTGATGCTCACTTTCCCAACACGATGGCGGTCGACAAATTGGGTGCATAAGCAAATGTGGTGAAGAAAGCTGATGGTTCATTGCTATCAAAAGATATAGTGGCTCTGGTCTTACTGGCTTGAAGATAAACAAACAGACATGTAGTTGAGAAGCAAAAATGGAAGAAGCACACCAGTCTGTGTGATCATGAAGTGTCCATGTGATCATGTATCAGGCATCAAAGACCCAGAACAAAAAAAAATTTTTTTAATCATATCCATGTGAATGAAGAAGTGTGTGCAGTGGAGACCCAAAGCCCATCTATAGACAATTGGAAATCCCCTTACATATGGGTCACAAGATAGAGAAGAGTCAGTCAGAGTGTACTACAGCACTAATGAAACAGACAACTTTCCTCTAGTTCTTTAATGCTTCTCCCCCCACTATCATGACCTCAATTCTACCTTACAAATCTGACTAGACCAGAGCACGTACACTTCTACAGCTAAGATCTCACAACAAAAGGAATCCAGGACAGATAAAACCCTCAGGGCCAATAATGAGAATAGAGATACCAAGAGGATAATGGGAAGATGGGAGTAGAAAGGGGGCATCAATCACAAGGACTGACATATAACTCCCTCCCAGTGGGACAAACAATGGAAAAATGGGTGAAGGGAGACAGTGGAAAATGTAAAATAAAAATTTATAATTTATCAAGGTTCATGAAGGAAGAAGAGTGGGAGAGGGAGGGAGGAAATGAGGAGCTGATATCAAGGGCTCAGGTAGAAAGCAAACACTTCCAACATGATGATGGCAGCATATGTACAAATGAGCTTGACAATGGACGAATGCATGGATGGTGATATGAGCCATAAGAGCCCCCAATAAAAGTATTTAATAAAAAAGAAAGCATTAGTATTGTAAAGCATAATACCTAGATTTGGAGAACAAAATCAACTCCTTAACCATGGGAGACTTCCTCTAGTTTTAGGAAGATGCCCTGGAAACGTCCTGATGTGTTATGCAAATTCACGAACAGCATTGGCTTCTCTGGGAGATGTAGAGATCTTCAGCATTTAAAGAACATCTAAGTGTAACTTGATACCTTAAAATTCTTGGTGTGCAAAAGATTTGTGAAGGGAAGGCAAGCTTGATTAAGGCAAGACAAACCTGCAGGGAAGGAGCAAAACTCAGGAGCCACTGTCATATTCAGCTCTAGTGGACAATTAGGGAAGGTCTAGAAGGTGATGATGAGGGTTTTACTTTTAGCATATGAATTTCCTTTCCAAAAGATAATTTAAAACAGAATTAGACAAGGGAAGCTTGTGTCAGATTAAATATATATTTCTACGGGGAATATTTAACTGCATCAAGAAAATAATAAGCACCACACAGAGGGGTGGGGAGGAGGTGGGCACATTTCAAGGGAGTGTCTCTAACTGTAGGTTGACATTTCCATTAAGTCAATTCTTTCTCATAACAACACTATAGGATAGAATAGGACTGCCCTTCTAGGCTTCTGCGTCTGTAAACCTTCATGGGTGTGGAGAGCATTCTTTCCCCTGCACAGCCATTGGAGATTTAAAATGATTGACCTTGCATTTAGCAGCCCATCGCATAATGAACTCCACACGCAGAGCTCTCCAAGATATCTAGAACATCCTTAGCTACTCTTGGAGTGACTCTCTTAGAAGTCATTCAACATTACTTATGACTATATAGGCAAAAGGTATGCAAATAGACATCTCCCCTGCTGATGAAAACCATCCAAGTCCCAACTCTGAAGTTCTTGGAGAGGTGCTCCAACTCTGGAATTCCCTGGTGCCAACATTCAGGACTGAACACATCAAGTCACCATGGAATCTGTATTGAGCTCAATTTTCCTTTTTGGAATTTCAAATGGTGCTTTGATGCAGATAAAGTGTGTATGAGGGGGCGTGAGTGAGAGGCAGTGAATATGTTATGATTTTCATCATCAGGATGTCGGTGTGTTTACAGGTGTCCAGTGTGAGGTGGAGCTATGGAATCTGAGGGAGACTTTAGGCAGCCTGAGGCTTCTCTGAGACTCTCCCCTGCTGTCTCTGCATTCACTGTCTGTGTGTATAATACACAGAGGGTCTGCCTAGGCCCAGAGAATGGGCGGAAGTGGGTTTCATACATTAATAGTGTTGGTAGGAAAAGCCACATAGATTCTCTGAAGGGCCAATTTACCATCTCCAGAGACAATAGTAAGATATACTATAACTTCAAATGGACAATCTGAAATTCGAGGACATAGCTCTGTAATTCTGTGCAAAAGACTCAACAGTGTGGTAGTTATATAATCTGGTGTAAATTTGGGACTTGAGAGGATAAAGAGGGAAGGGTTGGAGTCTGTCAATTGGATCATAGCCAATGACGCCTATGTGTGGGCATCTCGATCTCCTGAGAATTCTGGGAAATCCCATATTCCATCTTTGAGGGGAAGACACTCTTTCTAATCCCTGGGAGACACCCTACTGACAAGGGTGACCCCCTGTGAGACATCCCTGAGTAGAAGCCATGTGGATCTACCTCATGAAGCCCTGGGTGCTGGAGAATCCATGTAGAGCCCCCGTCAGCACTGAGAAACTTACAATGCCACTCGATCCAAAGACTTTCTGCCCACTTTCCTGTGATCATCTTGCATTCTGGATCATTGCATGTACTTCATAAGTCTGAAGAGGAATTTATACATTGGTATCCGACATATGTGCAAATTATGGACTTATGGGCTTGGACCTAACTGGGGTTGAGATGCTTTCTTAATGTACAATTGCCCTTTATATTAAATCTCTTATACACAATATGCGTGTGTCTATGGATTTGTTTCTCTAATCTACCCAGACCAACGCATACAGTTAGGGGAAGTCAGAGTTAACCAAGACACGAATGTACTCTAGTGGAAGAGGTTAGGCTGCAGGGGCCCTCAGGACCCAGAGCACAGGTCTCAGACCGAGGAGCAGGTGCAGATGGAGCTTCACCACTGGCTTCCTGTTGTGTCTGGGGATTCTTCTCCTTCTCGGTATCCCTCAGGGAATCAGTGCATCTCCTCACATCTCTCTCAAACACTCACCCAATCTCCCTGTGACGATAGGATGATTTTGAACTTAGTTTCTGTTTCGTTTTCCCCTTGAATCGCGCCACATTTCCCATATAATTGGTAATTCCTACATCTAGGATGAATTCTGTTCACATCATCTGCTTCATCAAGCTCTTTATGCCTTGCATTCAATACCCCTCCTGTATGCCCTCCTTCCCTGGGACAACAGTCCCTGCTGTGCAAAGGATCTCACTTTATTAGCTTGTGTGTATATATATTTTTCCAGACAACATATTACAAGAACTTATCACCAGTAGCCCAATCCTATATCAAGTCGCCTGTCTCCATTCATCCAATCGGAGACTTTCTTCTCTGAGTTCATTCATTTTATTAATTCACAGCTCCTGTCTGCCCTTGTCCACCACAGACTTATTTTAGAGTCCGTTTTTTTTCTCTCCAAAAGCTGTTTGTTTAATTCAGTAGTTGTGAATATTGATACAAGAGTGGGAAAAGGGAGACAAGACACATTTTATGCTTAGTCTCAAGGTACCTCCACAGAACTCACCTCCCTTCGTGCCCTATGTCCCCTTGTGCATGGGCTATACACGTCCTATTCTGCACAGGGCACCCACAGGTTCCCTTCAAGTTCTGTGGGTGGCTATGCCTCCACATATTATTGAGAGCAGAATATCCTTCTCTAGAGACATGACCAGGAACTGATTTTCCCTCAATTAGCAGTGTGACTGCTGTAGTTACGATCGTGTATTTCTGAGTCGGACACACAGAGGGAAAGGTTGTGGGAACCCAGACACAAACACCAATACAGGGATATGGCTGGGCTCAGGGGTCACTGAAAGCCCACAGATAAAAGGGGCCCTCAGGGGAGAAATGTAGAGGAGCCTAAGAAGGATTAGTTAAATTAGGTACCTATTTCCTCTACCTGCAGAGAAAATGTCCCTACCACAGACCTCCACATTCTTGTAGCTCAGTGTATGTTCTTATATGCACTTTATGTCTGTGTGTTTTGTGTGTGCTAGCACATTGCCTTAAGATGTTATACAATGTGACAGAACTTGTAGTCTGTTCTGCATTTATTTTATTATTATAATTCTAGTATATTTTAGTGTGTCTTTGTGGTTTTTCTTAAGTAAATGCATGTGTGTTTATTAATCTGAGGGTATTATATGAAGATTTGTTAGTTGTAGTAGATGTGCTAATTTGTTCACAATATGCATGTGTATGTTAATATGACTGTTAGAATACAAATGTCATTTTGTAAGTTTCCTGCTAGTGTGTGTTCACTCCAACTCATCTGGCTCTTTATCAAACTTTATGAGCTCGCATCTCCTTGAATAATCTACTGAGTGTTAAGAAATGACTTAGGCTGGGGGAATCCATTAGAGGCCCATAGTAATATGCACAGCAGAGTGTGCTAATCAGTGAAACTTCTTTTTGAAGTGGACAATAAGAGACAGAGGGACATGAACAGCAAATCCTAGAAGTGAGCTGGTCAATGCAGAGACAGCCTTAACTAGGAAACAGGCCAAGGGGGATGCTTATTTTCTCCTCTCTGCAGCTCTTGTGTTTACAGATGGCAATGATAAAGCCTTTGTAAAAGGATGCATGCTATACTCAAAGAATGCCTAGTTGTAGGTAAATGGGTAATGCCAAGAGCCAAGGTGACGGCTGAAGCTTGAAGGTAAATGAGATGGATCAAGGAAAGAGATAACTTATCTTCCGTCATCTTTGCCCATGAGGTTCAAGCTCACCTCCCCTGTGTTCCTCAGAGTGTGCCCTGCACCCATGAGATTATTGATTGGTTTCCACCCATAGTGACCCTGTGTGTCCCACAGGGCTTGCTCTGGGGGCAGCTCTCAGAGGGGGAAACCAGGAGGAGAGGGGAGGGAGCAGTTGGGCAGAAGAAGCTGTGATGGACCCCACAGAGCCAGACTGCCCATGGAGGACAGGACCCTGTGGCTGTTTCCCCGAAGGTGTGCCCCTCAGGGCAGATCAATGCTCTGGAGACCCCACCGCAGGTGGAGGCCCCCCGACCCCTCTTCAGTCCCGCCCTCCACACCCTCACCTACATTTGGAGCTGGGTGAGCTTCTCCTCCTGGGCCGCCAGCTGCCTTTCCAAGTCCTGGTGTCAGGTATGTGGCCCTCTAAGGGGCGGATCCCTGCTCACCCCACAGTCAGGGTCTAGCAGGAGGTCCTCTCAGGAGGCCAGCCAGACCTCGGCCTGACACAGCATTCCCCGCAGCTCCTCCTGGTCCTGGCTCACCTGGCAGTGGTCCTGATGAAGGCCCAGGCCGTCCGGAGCTCCTGCAGCTGCCTGTGCTGCTCCCGGAAACACTGTGACCTGGGGGGCAGAGGGCTGTTGGGAGGGGCGCAGGGTGTCGCCTGGGTGGGGCAGGGCTGGGTTACCGTGGAGCAGGGAGAAGCAAGAAAGGGAGCTCTGGCCACGCACCACCCAGGCCCTAGCCCTCAGCGCGCACATCTCTGGGGCCATGACGTGGCTGGTGTCCAGCAGCTGTTGCCCCGCCGGCCGCACTGCCTGGGCTCTCAGGCAGAGCTCCTGCCCCAGTGTCTCCTTGGCCCCAGCTGGCCCTTCTGAGGATATAGACTAGCACCTGCTTCTCTTGAGCCCGAGTACTGGGTGGGGGGCAGGGCATGGGAACGGGTCTCAGGGCCAGAGGGCAGAACAGGGAGGAGGCAGGGAAGAGCTGGGTGCCCCCACCCGCATTGAACAGAGCGAGCCCGCATCCAGGTGGGGTGGCATATACAGCAGTTCCTGGCAGTGCCTGAGGAAGGCATGGCCATGGGCTACCCACTCCAGCTGCTGGCCCTGCTCCCAGGCCTTCATGTCCAGGTGGCCCAGGCCTCCTGCACCTCAGTCAGCTGCCCGGCCCGGACCTCCAGGACCGCAGGGTGTACCTGGATGGCCTCCATCCGCATCTGAGCCACCACCTCGTCCACAGCCACCAGCTCCCTTTGCAGCTGGCAGAGAGCAGGCTGAATGCTCCTCCACCCAGGACTCTGCAGGCCATCCTGACTGTACCCCAGCCTAGGTCAAGCCCAGGCCCGTCACCCCCCATCCCAGAGGGGGCATGGGCAGTCTGCAGTCTTGCCTGGGGTCCACTGGGGGTAAAATCTCCTCATCCATCTATTGCCTACAAAGAGGGGTTCTTGCGGGGGGGAGGGACTGGGGCCCTCCCCTGCAGGAGGCGGTGCTGGAGCTGCAGGACCTTCACAGACGCTAGGTCGTGGCCAAGGACAGAACCCTCCACCAGGACCACCTTCTGCATGTGGCCCCACAGCTCGAGCTCCGCCTTGTGGAAGTCGAGGGCACAGCGGGAAGGAGGGCCAGCAACTTTCTCCCTTAGAACAGGGCCACCTCCTTTTGAGCAAAGACTGTGGCTTGGGGATTTGTGGGGCTTTAACACGGAGGGAAATAGGACGAAGACTCTATTCCCTAACTTATAACAGGGAGAATCTGGAAAGCTGGTATTCCACGGTAGGAAAGCCTCTACTTTGGTAAGTTAGAGGTAAAGTCCAAGTACATTATCCTGCTTCAAAAATCATTCCCACAGATTCTCCGTTAACAGCTAGACTGCCTTAATGTGAGCACATGGCTGATTGTATCTCTGTGTAGAAGCAGATATGATCATTTTACCCTCTCTTCCCACCGTGACACCCAACCCCACTTTTAGCTTCCCCCAATGCAGGTATTAGCTTTCCTCACCTTGGTGAGCTCAAGTACAGGGGCCTTACGATAGATACCGCCCACCTTGTGACCATGTCACTACTGAAGAGGTGTGTCTCCAGGCTCCCTAAACATGTCCCAAGATAGCAAAGGTTCCACTTCTCCCAGTTCCACATGGTCCATCAAGAGGAGCTGAAGTGAGCATGCCTAATAAAACATGTCTGACTCTGTATTGTATTCTCTCGCCCCTGTCTTTTCTGTCCTCTGTGACTTTACCGTGACCTTTACCTATTATCATCGCTGTACATTCGCGCCTTCTGGCCCTTCGGTGGTTAGAAGATGGATGGTTTCCTCTGATCACAGCAGGTTCCTGATGAGGCCCGGGGGCCACAGGCAGGGCCCGAGGGAGGAAAGGGTCTTGACACGCATGTTGGGAGGAAGGCAAAAAGATGGGGAGCCCTGAGCACATGAGGACGGCGGCTCAGGGAGCGAGTGGGCTGCCTGTCAGGGGGTCTGCCTGTAGCACCTCCAACAGTCAGTGAGGAGAGGGCTGGCCCCGGGGCCACCCAGCCCCAGGATTTCGGTTGCAGGACCTGTCAGGTGCTCAGTGCACTGAAACACCAGATCCCGAGCAAGGAGTGTGTGGGGATGGGAAGCAGGGAGCTCTAAGAGTGGCGGTCAGCAAGAAGACCAGCAGGGCCTGTGCCCCCAACGAAACTGCGGCCCGTGCTCAGGGAGCATTGGGAGAGCCCACTTTGTGGTCCTGCCACAAGGAGTGACCTGCGCTGAACGACTCCAAACTGGGGGCAAGAAGGAGCATGGTTGGACGGGGAAGGATGATTGATGCTGGGAGCTGGAGTGAGCCATGCCCCTTCATACACACATGCACACATGAGAATACACACAGAAGTATGCATGCACACACCCACATGCCCACCCCTACACATGAGCACGCACACACACGCACACACATCTGGGGTAGGCCACTGTGTCCCTAGCCCCTTGGCTGTCACTGGCCTGTCCCTCTGGGCACCTAACTCTGTGCGTGCTTCCATTGCCTTGTCCAGCCTCACCCATGTGGCCTCAACGCAGCTCCTGTGGACTTGACTCAGGGCCATGGAGCTGGGGGAGGCGAGTTCCAGGGCACCTGCCAGCTCCCTCAGGGCCTGCACCCTGGCAGCCCCACACTCTGCCTTTTCTCCCGGAAGACCTTGAACTTCTCTTCCAGCATCTGCCAAAGGTGGGGCTGGAGAGGGTCAATGTGGATGGGGTTCAGGCAGCTCCTAAAACTCACGAAAGGGCCAGCTGGTCCCAACAGCTCCCACATCCCTCAGCCCTGGTTCTAGAACTCTGCAGGGCAACTCCTGCCCCCTCAGCCCACCCAGCATCTACCCTACCCTCCGTTCCTCCATCCACGTTCCCAGCACACACACACACACACACACACACACACTCATACACTTGCAGAATCTCTGGAGGGCTTCTTAATTCATGTCTTTTTTGACACACACACACACACACACTCATACGCTTGCAGAATCTCTTGAGAGCTTCTGACTTTATGTCCTTTACACTCACACCCACATACATCCTTGAAAATCTCTCAAAGGCCACTGATTTGGTTTCTTTTTACACAAACACACACACAATCTTGCAGAATCTCTGGAGGGCATCTGACTTCGTGTCCTTTTTACACACACATACATGCACACACACACACTCACACACACTCACCCTTAGACCCTTGCAGTATCTCTAGAGGGCTTATGACTTCTTGTTCTTTTAACACAAACACACACACACACACACACACACACACACCACAGCAGAATCTATAGAGGGCTTCTGACTTCGTCCCATTTTTACACACGCACACACACACACACACAGAACCCCTCTGAATCTCTGGAGGGTGTCTGACTTAATGTCCTTTTTACAAACACAAACACACAAACACTCTTGCAGAAACTCTGTAGTGCTTCTGACTTCGTGTCCTTTTTACATACACACT